>NC_135960.1:62617060-62879560 GCF_053455715.1 Rhinoraja longicauda | reverse complement strand
AGGTATAGGGGTGTGAAAACGCAGACCTGCAGATTCAGGGAGAGTCTCTACCCAGCTGTTATCAGGCAACTGAACCATCTTACCACAACAAGAGAGCAGTCCTGAACTACCATCTACCTCATTGGTGACCCTCGGACTATCTTTGATCGGACTTTATTGGCTGTATCTTGCACTAAACGTTATTCCCTTATCATTTCTTGGTATAAATAAATGTGAACGGCTCGATTGAGATCATGTATTGTCTTTCCGCTGACTGCTTAGCACACAACAAAAGCTTTTCACTGCACCTCTGTATATGTGACTATAAACGAAACTGAACAGAACTGAACTAGTCACAGTCTTTTCCCATACAGGAGAGTCTAAAACTTGAGGGCATAGGATTAAGACGAGGGAGACAAGACTTAAAATGGAGCTGAATGGCAACTTTTCCACACAGAGTCTCGTGGGTAAATGGAATGAGCTGCCAGAAGAAGAAGT
Organism: Rhinoraja longicauda; assembly: GCF_053455715.1. NCBI lineage: Eukaryota > Metazoa > Chordata > Chondrichthyes > Rajiformes > Arhynchobatidae > Rhinoraja > Rhinoraja longicauda. The sequence continues at coordinate 62,879,083 of NC_135960.1, read as the reverse complement.
AATCAAATATTGAAATTTGACTTTTCGACAGGTGCATGGGTAGAAAAGGTGCGTAGGAATCTGGCCAGCTTCTATGCTGTATAACTCTGTGACACTATGATCTAGCCAATATCCAGGGGGAGGGGGAGGGGAGGGGGAGGGGAGGAAGGAGGGGGAGGGAGGGGGGAGGAGGAATGGAGCTGTGAGGGGAGGGGAGGGGGGGAAGGGAGGAAGAGGGGGGGGGGGGGAGAGGAGGGGAGGAGAGGGTGTTCCACCAATGCAGGAGAGGTTTGGGCCCAATGGGTCCACTTGGTCTAGTCTGTTTTCAGATTTATTCTCCCAGCACATCTTTGAAAACGTTACAATCTCAGATCCAATCTTTCACCCAAAAATAAATTAATTCAATGAATTAAAAAGAAACTGCAGATGCTGGTTCGGACCAAAGATAGACACAAAATGCTGGAATAACTCAGTGGGTCAGGCAGAATCTCTGGAGAAAACGGACAGGTGACCTATCGGGGCGGGTCTGAAGAAGGGTCCCAACCCGAAATGTTACCTATCCATGTTCTACAAAGACTCTGCCTGACCCACTGAGTTATTCCAGCATTTTTGTGGCTATCTTTAACTAAATGTAGATTTAATTATGTTGTTTTTGATTGACAATGCACAATTTCTTGGATAACCCATTAGTTCACCAATGTATTTTTTTCTGTGGATTAGTGAAAATAAGAATTGGTTTACTTCAACAGCATTGAATGATGCCATCAATCAACAGCCCAGCAAAATAACTTGCATCCAGCAAAAAGTGCACAGATCTAGTTGCTTGCTGAAGGAATGCCTGTAATGAAATAAGACTTTCGGTAAAGAAATGAAATTGGTCTTCACTGGGAACTGGGATGAGTCTCAGAGGCATCTCCCATTTAATCACCACTCCCAATTTTCTTTTCCATTAGCTCCACCCCTAATGTGTTTCCAACAAAGATGAAGTGTATTAACATTCTGGAACTGAGGCCAAAGCTAAGTGTCTTCCTGTCAGAAACTCTCTAATGTGAGATGCTGTATGATAAATGCTGACATCAATCAATCGCTCACGCTTGTCATCATATGGAATAATTTATACAATGAGCGCTGTAATTCCTTAATGCTCAGTTGAAAATCTGAAGCCATGCTATAAATTTTCAGCTCAATGTCCTTCCGCTCAAAATGAACTCTGCATTACTTTACTAATGTCACCATTAGTTGTCAGATTTATAGTCAGTCATAACTGCTTCCTTGTACTCACCACTGCTTAGCATTTTAGGAAAGTACTTGACTAAATTCGACATCACTTCTTACTGTTAGATTGGGAGTGAAAGCCGGAATGCATCATTAAAAAGCATTCTACAGGTTGACGACATGCGATGGTAAGCGATTCTGGCCATGAGCTTTGAATGATGCCTTAATTTTCAGCAGAGCTTTGAAAGGGAAATGCTTGCTAAATTTCATTGACAGGTTAATGCTCTCAAAAAGTGCACTGTTACAAAAACATTTGAAAAATCTGTCCTAGTTTTTTTCTTGATCCTATCGTACAGGCAGAATGTTTGATGGTCCCCATCTAATTATTAGAAATTATTTCAATAGGTAAAGAATTTGACTAAAGTTGGACAAACATGAAGTGCTCAGCATTCATTGTTTTTCCACGATTATTTCCATTCCACTACAATGCAAATCGAACTCTGAACAAATAGCCTGTAAAATTAATGTATCATACATAACATAAGCATCTTAATGGCAGTGAGAATAAAAAGATACCATATAAAGATAGTAATAAGATTTGGGTTTTTTTCAGTAGAATGCAAAATCATTAAAGAATAAATTTGTTTCAGCACAGAAAGAGTGGACTACTTTTCTTCCCATCTATTTCTTGATATCTATAATACTAAAATGCTCGTTTGTTTGTTTGTTTGTTTGTTCCTGATCTACAGCCAAAACGGTACACGACAGCACGACAATTTTAGGCCCACCTTACTCACCGTCGTCCCTTTGGTGCTAATGGAAGATGTTTCATTGAAATCAGTGTGATATTTTTAAAGTTATTCACATTTTAAAGTTCAAATCTATCTCCTAGGGAGGGAGTGTGGAGAGAGGGGGGGAAGGGGGGAGGAGGGAGGATAAGGGGGGTTGAGGGGGGTGGAGTGGGGGGGGAGGAGAAGGAGGGGAAGGGGGGAGGGAGGAGGGGAGGGAGGACGGAGGGGAGGGAAGGAGGAGGGGAGGGAGGAGGGAGGGGGAGGGAGGGAGGGGGAGGGAAGGGGGGAGGGGGAGAGGGGAGGGGGGCAAGAGAGAGTGATGCACTAATGCAGGAGAAGTTTGGGCCCAACGGGTCCACTTGGTCTAGTAGAGCATAACTTCCATTTGAGTGAATTCAAAGGAAGTGAATTTGGTAAGTAAAATATTATGTATACATGTACTACATCATGTGTTTATTGCAATCAACCATTAAGTTATTTCTACATCAAATGCTCAGTGGGCTTCATAGTTCATGATTCTTAAAAAATGTTTGACTATATAAAAACATAAAATACGTTTTTGTGTTTACATATTATTTATATCTTCATTAATTCTCTATCACGTATTACCTAGAAAAACAGTTTGTTTTCCCCATGTAATGCTTGTTTGGAGCAGCTTTATTAAAGGAGAACTATGCTCATGCCATCATAAGACTTTTGTACGTGAAATCTGTGATTTGAAAAAAAAATGACAACAGTACGACTTGTTATAGACAATAGACAATAGACAATAGGTGCAGGAGGAGGCCATTCGGCCCTTCGAGCCAGCACCGCCATTCAATGTGATCATGGCTGATCATTCTCAATCAGTACCCCGTTCCTGCCTTCTCCCCATACCCCCTGACTCCGTTATCATCTCTATCTAGCTCTCTCTTGAATGCATTCAGAGAATTGGCCTCCACTGCCTTCTGAGGCACAGAATTCCACAGATGGTCATGTTACAACTGTACAAGTCATTGGTGAGACGGCACTTGGAGAATTGTGAACAGTTCTGGTAGACCAGCTTTACGAAGGCTGTCACTAAATTGTAAGCGGTACAGACAATATTCATGGGGATGTTACCAGGGCTGGAGGACTTGAGGTATAAGGGACAATTAATAGGCTGTGACATTTTCCCCTCAAGCATAAGAGGTTGATGGGTGATCGTATAGATGTATATAAAATCATGAGGGGTGTAAACAAGCGGAATGTTCACAGTCATTCTTTCAGGGTCGGGGAGTCTAAAACTAGAGGGCTAGATTTAAAGAGAGAGGGGAACGATTTAAAAGGGTCCTGTTGGGCAACCTTTTCACGCAGAGGGTGGTGAGTATGTGGGATGAGCTATCAGAGCAAGCAGTAGAGGAGGGTACAAATACAATGTTTAAAATACATGTAGACAGATACATGGATAGTAAAGGCCTACTGGGATATGGGCCAATTGCAAGCAAATGGGGCTAGTTCAGGGAGATATTTTGGTCAGCATAGGTCAGTTGGGCTGAAGGGCCTGTTTCCATGTTGTGCAACTCTATGAGTCTATGAATAGGACATAGTTACTGCCATCATTTAATGACCATTCCAAATTGTCATTGACAAGGTGACAATAAATTTTCCTTTTTGAGTATTACAGGCGGTTTACTGAAGATACTTCAACAGCGTTGTAAAATGGTGAGTGCTAAGGTATTGGCTCGATGACAATGAAAGGAACAATGATACATTTACAAGTCAGATTGTTTAATAACCTGGAAGAAAATCTACAGGTACCTGCTGCTTTTGCCCTTCTCACCAAAGAGTTCACAGGTTTGGGAGCTTCTGTCAAAGAAGCCTTAGCAAGCAAGTGAGTACCAATTGTAAATCATACACCTTTCAGCCTGCATTGATGGTGGAAGCAGTGGCTGCTTGAAGTGGGATGTCTGATAAGTGGACAACCTTGCTCTGCAAGGCCACAAGGGCTGATGGTGTTGCATTTATCCTTGCAAATACAGAGTTCAGTTCAGATCAGTTCAGTCTGGTTTATTGTCATATGGCACAGTGAAAAAGCTTTTTGTCGTGTGCTAACCAGTCAGCAGAAAGACAATACATGATTACAATCAATCCATTTACAGTGTAAAGATACAAGATAAGGGAATAACGTTTTTTAATGCAAGGTAAAGCCAGCAAAGTCCGGTCAAGGATAGTCCGAGGGCCACCAAAGAGGTAGGTAGTAGTTCAGCACTGCTCTCTAGTTGTGGTAGGATGGTTCAGTTACCTGATAACAGCTGGGAAGAGACCATCCCTGAATTTGTTGGTGTGCGTCTTCACACTTCTATCCTTTTGCCCGATGGGAGGGGGGAGGAGAGGGAGTGGCCAGGGTGCGGCTCGTCCTTGATTATGCTGCTGGCCTTGCCGAGGCAATGTGAGGTATAAATGGAGTCAATAGAAGGGAGGTTGGTTTGTGTGATGGTCCGGGTTGCGTCTACAATCCGCTGCAATCCCTTACGGTCCTGGATGAAATGTTCGCAAACCAAGAATTCCATTGCCCCCCTTTATTTAAGCTGTTTACGTGAAGGAACGACTTTGGAAAGCCTGGGAGAGAATTGCTCTCCGACCAATTAAACTCATGGCAAATGGTGACACTCACAAGGTTTATGATAGGAGGTTCAACGGCCTCAAGAGGAGGTAGTAGATTTTCTGTCATTGGAGCTGCCTCTTCGCGGAGATGGCTTACAGTAGATCACACCACGCTTAAATGCTGCCTTCATCTTACAGCAGCGAGCACAGACGGTTTCATTAGTTGAGGAGCTACAAATGGAATTGAACATAATGTCATCACCAGCAAATGTACCCGCTTTGACATTATAATGGAGGTAGGGTCATTGTTGAAGCAGGCGAAAGTGGTTGAACCTATCACACTGCCCTCATTATGTTCTGCAGCCAAGTGCTAAGCAAGGACTCATTGCGGCTTTCAATATTAACACGTAATTTAATGTGAATTGTTTGCCGTGTAGTTAGTCGCACAAAAGAGACCTGGCATCATTAACAACCACAAAATATTTAAGATGCTAATTCTCTATTGTCTGCTGTTTATGCTCCAGCCATTCTGTTCTGTTCAGAATATAATCATGTTGTAAATTAGATTATCTATTTTTGAAAGCTCTTTTCGTTTCCATTGTCCATGAGAATAACTGCTTGAGTCACAGAATCTGATTTGCATCATCACACGTTTCAGTACAAAAAAACCTCTTTATCACAGCATCCATGTTTCAAATAAGCACGATACCTTATGTCATGTAATATACAGATACAGAAAAACTCTATTAATATTTGGGGTAGGAGATCAACACAACTCAGATCAAAAGGGGTCTCTGGCTTCATGTTCTGTGTTTCAATCCCTCTGAAGTAGCTGAATGTCATGTTCTTTTACATGACACACTTTGCCTCAATCAAAGCCACATGTCGTGGAAAGGACTACATCGTTTCCACTGCAAAACACCCAAAGATAATTTATTCACGGAGGCAGCTGTATTGGTTTGAAGTCTCAAAGACTTCCTGACAAAACCATTTCCAGCCTCTTTAAAGAACAGGATTTTTCAGCCATTGTCCTCTTGTTCAGGAAACTTCAAATGTTTGTTCAATACTCTACTTTCTAACTTCACCCTTGTATCACTGATTTTCAATACATAAAACAGTATGGTACAGGAACAGGCCCTGCAGCCCACATTGTCTGCATTGAACACGATGCAAAATTAAACTAATTCCTTCTATTAAACTATTCCCTCTGCCTGCACATGATCCATATTTCTCCATTCCTTGCAAATCCATAGAAAAATAGAAACATAGAAAATAGGTGCAGGAGTAGGCCATTCGGCCCTTCAAGCCTGCACCGCCATTCAATATGATCATGGCTGATCATCCAGCTCAGTAACCTGTACCTGCCTTCTCTCCATACCCCCTGATCCCTTTAGCCACAAGGGCCACATCTAACTCCCTCTTAAATATAGCCAATGAACTGGCCTCAACTACCTTCTGTGGCAGAGAATTCCACAGACTCACCACTCTCTGTGTGAAGAAATGTTTTCTCATCTCGGTCCTAAAAGACATCCCCCTTATCCTTAAGCTGTGACCCCTGGTTCTGGACTCCCCCAACATCGGGAACAATCTTCCCGCATCTAGCCTCTCCAACCCCTTAAGAATTTTATATGTTTCTATAAGATCCCCCCTCAGTCTTCTAAATTCCAGCGAGTACAAGCCTAGTCTATCCAGTCTTTCTTCATATGAAAGTCCCGCCATCCCAGGGATCAATCTGGTGAACCTTCTCTGTACTCCCTCTAAGGCAAGAACGTCTTTCCTCAGATTAGGAGACCAAAACTGTACACAATACTCCAGGTGCGGTCTCACCAAGGCCCTGTACAACTGCAGTAGAACCGCCCTGCTCCTAAACTCAAATCCTCTTGCTATGAATGCCAACGTACCATTCGCCTTCTTCACTGCCTGCTGCACCTGCATGTACCTATCTAAAAGCTTCTTAACTTCCACTGTCGTATCTGCTTCCACCACCAACCTTGGCAACATATTCCAGGCACCCACCACTCTCTGTGTAAAAACTGCCTGCACATCTCATTTTAATCCACCCCCTCTCACCTCAAAACTATTCCCTCTAGTATTTGACATTTCCACTCTGGGAAAAAGATTCTGACTGTCTAGCCTGTCTTTGCCTCGCATCATTTTATATATTTCTATCAGAGCACCCCACAAACTCCAATGTTCCAGAGAAAACAATCCAGATTTTTTCCAACATTTGGCTCGAAGGGCCGAATGGCCTCCTTCTGCACCTATTGTCTATTGTCTATTTTCTATCCTCTTGTAGCTAGTAAATACTCTGTTATCCAGGCGGCATCCAGGTAAATGTCTTCTGCACTGTCTCCGAAGCTCCACTTCGATCCTGTAATGGCAAAACCAGAATTGTACACAATACTTCAAATGTAACCTATAAAGCATCACCGTGAGTTCCTGACTCTTAAATTCATTGCCACAACCGATGAAGGCAAGCATTCCATGCTTTCTTGACCATTCTATCTTGAGTTTCAACTTTATGTTGTCTCTAGTCCCACCAGGGGCCAGAACACCCTCAACCACAGCTACACATCAATAAAAAAGGCCTGCTGCTAAATTCCTCGGCCACATTTCAGGAAATTTGATCACCTCCTGCTCCCTGCCTGCCAACAAAAACCGAAGCAGGATGATCCGGGACAGAGAGTTATTCAGTGCTGGTCAACGACATCTCACGCGACTGCTTTGAGTCAGTGGACTGGTCCATATTCTGGTATTCCGTAGCTAAGCTGAATGAGTACGCCACTGCCCCATGACTGACCTCATCAGCAAGTGCATGGAAGACAGTGCGCCGACAAAGGCAATCTGAATGCTCCCCAACCAGAAACCATCCATGAATCATGAGGTACATTCCCAAGTAAAGGCCAAGACTGCTGCATGCAAGTCAACGATCCTGAACAGTAGACAATAGACAATAGACAATAGACAATAGGTGCAGGAGTAGGCCATTCAGCCCTTCGAGCCAGCACCGCCATTCAATGCGATCATGGCTGATCATTCTCAATCAGTACCCTGTTCCTGCCTTCTCCCCATACCCCCTAACTCCGCTATCCTCAAGAGCTCTATCCAGCTCTCTCTTGAAAGCATCCAACGAACTGGCCTCCACTGCCTTCTGAGGCAGAGAATTCCACACCTTCACCACCCTCTGACTGAAAAAGTTCTTCCTCATCTCCGTTCTAAATGGCCTACCCCTTATTCTTAAACTGTGGCCCCTTGTTCTGGACTCCCCCAACATTGGGAACATGTTATCTGCCTCTAATGTGTCCAATCCCCTAATTATCTTATATGTTTCAATAAGATCCCCCCTCATCCTTCTAAATTCCAGTGTATACAAGCCCAATCGCTCCAGCCTTTCAACATACGACAGTCCCGCCATTCCGGGAATTAACCTAGTGAACCTACGCTGCACGCCCTGCAAGACAGCTTGCTAAGAATTTCACAAAGCTACAAGAATGCCAAGGGACAATACCAGGACAAACTTGAATCCCAGTATAATCATTCGAACATCCGTGGCAAAGCCTGAACACTATAACTGACTGCAAAGCAAGGTCAGGCAACATCATCGCTGATCGTACGTTACTGGGCTTTATCTGCATGTTATTCCATTTATCCCGTATCTGCACACTGTGGACGGCTTGAGTGTAATCATGTATAGTCTTTTTGCTGGCTGGATAACACGCATTAAAAAAGTTTTTCACCGCACCTCAGTAGATGTGACAACAATAAACTAAACAAAATTAAACTTTCAAGGGGCTGTGGACGTGGGCCACAAGATCCCTCTGCACATCAATGATCTTAAGAGTCCTGCTATTAACCGTATACTTTCCCCATGCATTTAACCTCCCAAAGAGCAACACCTCATACTTGCCAGATTAAACTCCTTCTGCCATCCGAATGTCTTTGCATAAACAATCTGTGGATCAGAAGATAAGCATCCCTCTCTTTAAACCCACTCAGCTTGCAATGCAAAGCCTGTTTTTCCACAACACTGAAGATTGACTATTAATCCTCAATTGCATTCTTCCAAAAAGCTACCCAGGATACACTGATCTGAGATAGCAACACAACCCCATCATTATCATACTAAACATAGCACAAAAAGTAAGGAAATTTGTGTTTGGTAGATTATTTCTTTGTTGTAACAATGCTTCTTGGCAATAAATCTTATAGCGTTGGAAAGCCTGTTTATTTCCCTTTTAAATGGTGCCACATTTGTAAGGAACATGCATTTGTGGGATGAGCAGCAGAGCTGAGTATATGGGTTGCGCCCATGAAAAATTTGCCAAATCTTCTCTGCCAATGCCAAACAGCTTATTCTGCTGTTGCTATTGACTCTTGTTTTGAGCTTCTGGTACCCCCAGGTGCTGACAAGAATGGGATGCCATCCCACAACAGTGTGTGACCAGGCTGGTGACCAGCATGAGGAGGAGGTGCCAGGCTGTTATGACTGTGTATGGTTCTTCCACACGCTACTGTGGCTCCTGTTTATTAAATGAATAAATTGTTAAATTGCCAATATGTCTTGTTTCTTCAGACTTCAATCATCCAATCCACCAAACAACACCGAACAAGAGTCAATGGCAGAATAAGCTGTTTGGCATTGGCAGAGATTTGGCAAATTTTTCATGGGCGCAACCCATATACTCAGCTCTGCTGCTCATCCCACAAATGCATGTTCCTTACAAATGTGGCACCATTTAAAAGGGAAATAAACAGGATTTCCAATGGTATAAGATTTATTGCCAAGAAGCATTGTTACAACAAAGAAATAATCTACCAAACACAAATTTCCTTACTTTTTGTGCTATGTTTATGAAATAAAGAGTGCAACCTACATGTAAAGGATTAGCTCGTGGAGAAGAAGAACGGGAAGAATAGATTGGAAAGTAATGGGCATTTCAAATCTTAAACGAAGCATAAATTGCACATTGCTGGACATTTGTTTTATCCCATGTTTTAGTTGGATTAAACCATTAAACTATTCATTTAGAGCCATAACCTTAAACTGTGAACTAATAACTAATGCAGGTTTGGTAAGGGAGGCAGGAGTAAGATGATGAAAAGTTACCTCAAGAATTGGAGAATCATCTGACAAAAGAATAGTGGAACCCATTGAAAACAGATTCACCAAATGTTTTCAAAGGGCTGAATAATAATAATAATAATAATATTCATTTATTGTCATTGCAACGAGTACAACGAAATTAAAAAATAGCCAATCCTGACGGTGCGTAAAAACATATATGCAATAAATGCAAAAACAAATAAATACAATTATATTAAGTACAAAAGTTTTAACGGTGTTGCCTAGTGCAGAAGGTAGTGTTCAGTTCTCGTATGGCCCTGGGGTAAAAACTGTTCTTAAGTCTGTTTGTTCGGGATTTGATCGACCTGAAACGTCGACCAGAGGGCAGATGAACAAACAGACGGTGGCCGGGGTGGGATGGATCTTTTATTATTTTGCCTGCTCTACTGAGGCAGCGTAGGCTGAACAGGTGCTCCAGGGAGGGCAGTGAGCAGCCGATGATCTTCTGGGCCGTCGTGATGACCCTCTGAAGGGCCTTCCTGTCCTTTTCTGAGCAGCTGGCATACCATGTGGTTATACAGTATGCCAGCACACTCTCGATGGAGCAGCGATAGAAGGACATCATGAGCTTCTCCTGCAGGTTGGTCTTCCTGAGGATCCTCAGGAAGTGGAGTCTCTGCTGTGCCTTCTTCACTGTGGTGATGGTGTTGGTAGACCAGGTAAGATCCTCTGCGATGTGCGTACCCAGGAACCTGAAAGCGGGTACCCTTTCCACACAGACCCCATTGATGTAGAGTGGGTCGTGTTCTGCACTGGTTTTCCTGAAGTCTATTATAAGTTCCTTTGTTTTGGAGGAGTTCAGGACAAGATTGTTCACTGAACACCATGCTGCCAGCCTTTGGATTTCATCCCTGTAGGCTGTCTCATCTCCTCCTGAGATGAGTCCAACCACAGTCGTGTCATCCGCGAACTTGATGATGGTGTTGGTGGGATGGGTGGGGGCGCAGTCGTGAGTGTAGAGGGAGTAAAGGATGGGGCTCAACACACAGCCCTGTGGTGAGCCGGTGCTCAGTGTAATGGTGGAGGAGAGGTGAGGGCCTATTTTGACGGTCTGGGGGCGGTTGGTCAGGAAGTCCTTGATCCATTGGCAGATGGTTTGGGAAAATCCAAGGTCAGAAAGTTTGGTGACCAGTCTGCTCGGGATGACCGTGTTAAAGGCAGAGCTGAAGTCGAGGAAGAGCATCCTCACATAGCTCCCCTGGTGTTCAAGGTGGGTCAGTGCAGTGTGAAGAGCAGTGTCGATGGCATTCCCTGTAAACCTATTTGCTCTGTAGGCAAACTGGTATGGGTCGAAGGTGGGTGGGAGGCTGGCTTTGATGTGCTGCAGGACCAGTCTCTCGAAGCACTTTGTGATGACCGGGGTGAGTGCTACCGGACGGTAGTCGTTAAGGCCACTGATGACAGACTTTTTCGGCAGTGGGATGATTGTGGCGGACTTCAGGCAGGGAGGGATGGTGGATTTTAAAAGGGACAGGTTGAAGATTTTTGTGAAGACCTCAGATAATTGGTCTGCACATTCCCTCAGCACTGCCCGTCACACCATCGGGGCCTGCAGCTTTCCTGGGATTCACTGCTCTGAGCACGCGCTTAACATCATACTCCTGCACAGTGAAGGTGTTGCTGTCAGGTGCTGGAGAGGGTGTTATGTCTGCCACTGCAGCTTTCACCTCGAAACGAGCAAAGAAACAGTTAAGTTCCTCTGCCAGCGAGGCGTCGCCGTCGGCAGTCGTGCGGTTGCTGGTCTTGTAGTTGGTGATGTGCTGGATGCCTTGCTATACCCGCCGTGGGTCATTGTTGGTAAAGTGGTCCTCGATCTTCCTCTTGTAGGACGCTTTGGCATCCTTGATGCCTCTCTTCAGGTTGGTTCTAGCAGCACTGTATAGAGCTCTATCACTAGACCTGAAGGCGGTGTTACGGTCCTTGAGGAGAGACCTGACATCCTTTGTCATCCAGGGCTTCTGATTATATGAGTATGATTATATGATTATATAAGGTATGAGTATATGTAAAGATGTCAAATTTTAGGTCTTTAGTTTATTTTAGTTTAGAGATACAGTGTGGAAACAGGCCCTTCAGCCCACCGAGTCCGCACCGACCAGCAATTAACACTATCTATGGACAATAGGAACAAATTTTATATATATACCAAGCCAATTAGCCTATGAACCTGTATGTCTTTGGAGTGTGGGAGGAAACTGAACTTCTTGGAGAAAACCCATGCAGATCACAGGGAGAACGTACAAACTGTGGACGCAGCCCAGCCCATCGCACAAACCAGCCTCCCTTCCATTGACTCCATTAACACCTCACGCTGCCTCGGCAAGGCCAGCAGCATAATCAAGGACGAGTCGCACCCTGGCCATTCCCTCTTCTCCCCTCTCCCATCGGGCAAAAGGTACAGAAGTGTGAAAACGCACACCTCCAGATTCAGGGACAGTTTCTTCCCAGCTGTTATCAGGCAACTGAATCATCCTACCACAACCAGAGAGCAGTGCTGAACTACTATCTACCTCATTGGTGACCCTCAGGCTATCTTTGATCGGACTTTACTGACTTTACCTTGCACTAAATATTATTCCCTTATCATGTATCTACAGTATACACTGTAAATTGCTCAATTGTAATCATGTATTATCTTTCTGCTGACTGGTTAGCACGCTACGAAAGCTTTTCACAGTACCTCGGTACACGTGACAATAAACTAAACAGAACTGAATAACATCCTTTGGTCTTGTGCGATTGTGTGATTTTGTGAAATTTAAAGATGATTTTGTAAAATTTCTTTGTCAGCTTTTCATAGCAGAATTACCTCATTAATTCATAAAAGTTTAATGTTTCATTGAAATAGCAACTAAAGGCATCTGTGCAAAGATATTAAATATTCGTACAATAATACCCGCAACTTAATTTTTAGTCCAAATGCTTTTAATTAGTTTAGCCCATATCTAAGTTTAATACCATTAAATGAGATCCTTAAGTAGCAATTTTATATCACATAATTATTAAAAACTTCTTCCCACACCACAGAGTGGAATATCTGGCCTTTCCGATTCCCTCCTGCTATACACCGATCAGCCAAAACATTATGACTTGATGAGCCAAAACATTATGACCACCTGCCTAATATGCTGTTGATCCTCCGTGTGCAGCCCCATTTGCAGCAGGGTGCGATGTATTGTGTATTGTGACAAATTCCTCCCGTGACCACAATTAAAATTTTCTGTGACTTGTGCCACAGTAGACCTTCTGTCGGTTCGGACCAGACGGGATAGCCTTCATTGCCCTCGCGCATCGATCAGCCTTGGGCCCACAACCCCCTGTCGCCGGTTTGTGGTTTGTCCCTCCTCAGACCACTGTCGGTAGGTACTCACCACTGCTGACCAGGGGCACCCCACAAGCCTTGCCGTTTCAGAGATGCTCTGACCCAGTCATCTGGCCATAACAATTTGGCCCTTGTCAAAGTCGCTCAGGTCTTTACTCCTGCCCATTTCTCCTGCATCCAACACATCAACTTCAAGAACTGACTGTTCACATGCTGCCTAATATATCCCACCCCTTGACAGGTGCCATTGTAACAAGATAATCAATGTTATTCACTTCGCCTGTCAGTGGTCATAATGTTTTGGCAGATCAGTGTACATTGGCTGGACATGGCAAAATGGCCGTAGGAGAGATGTTTCAGCTGTAGGATTCATCAAGGACTCTGGAAGTGGCAAAGACTCCACATTTTCAGGGCCTCTAAATGCAATATGATCATCAACAATCCTGTGATGGTAATCAGAATCAGAATTAGAATAACCTTTATTGTCATCCAAAAAAACAAGTCTTTTGGACGAGATTATGTCACCCACAGTCCAACAATAAGAGCAATAAAAATAAGCAATAACACACACAATCACAAAACCAACACAAAACAAAAAGAAACATCCATCACAGTGAGTCTCCTCCAGTCACCTCCTCACTGTGATGGAAGGCCAGAATGTCTTTTCTCTTCCCCTGTCGTCTTCTCCCGCAGTCAGGCTGTTGAAGTTGCCACGTTCCAGGCCGCGCCGGACGGTAAAGGTCCGCAGCGGGCCGACCTAAGCCCCACGATCCGGGGCGGGCGAAGAAGCCGCCGCTGCACATCGGGGAGGTCGTGGCTCCCGACATTGAAGCCCCCGCCGGGCAGAGAAAATCCCGCGGCCTATTCCAGGCCGCGCCGGACGGCAATACCAACATTACTGAGAAACGTGCCTAATTTTCCTATGTTCAGCAGTGCTAAATCCACTACATTATTGCATCTGTTCATTAGTTGTTCTCTGCCTCTGAGATCTGTTCCATACATAATGCATTGTGCATTCAGTGCTACCTGTGGGAATGAATTCCGAAGCATCGACTTTTAACATTCCACTAGAATCCTACCACAGAACCAGCAAAAGAGGCAAAGTGGGGTAAACAGTGTCCATGTTCCTGATGGAAACACAATAAACACAATATACAATATACAATGAGAACTTTATTTTTCCAGGGTGGAGATGTCAAAGACTAGAGGGCATGGCTTTAAGGAGAGATGGGCAAAATTTAAAGGAGACGTGTGAGACAAGTTTTTTTACACAGAGGGTGATGGGTGCCCGGAATGTGTTGCCAGGGATGGTGGTGGGGTCAGATATGACAGTGGTGGTTAAGATGCCTCTGGATAGTCATATGGTTATGCAAGGAATGGAAGGATATGGATCACGTGCTGACAGATGGCACTAATATATCTCGGCGCATGTTCACCACAGACATTATGGGCCGAAGGGCCTGTTTCTGTGCCTCACGGTCCCATGTTGTGTGTAACTGAGTGAAAAAGGACCGTACAAACCTGGTTCTTTTCAATCAATAACTGAACAGGAGGTCTGAACATTGTCTAGAAGAATATTCTTCCACAACCTTTTCATATCTGTTCTTTCTGTGCTCCAGAACCATTGTGCCGAGAACAGGAGTTGCTACAGATACATGAACAGAACTCAGGATGTATAACTGTGCACCAGCACAAAGACAGCAATCTCCGATCTTCGCTCCCCGACTAATGCTGATGGTTTGATATCTGGCTCTGGTAATAGTACGTAGAGGCAAATGGACAAGAGCAGCACCCCAACCTTGAACAGGCCCCATTGATTGCCATGACCAGGTAATGTAGAAATCAGGAACTGCAGATGCTGGTTCACCAAGGAAAGACACAAAAAGCTGGAGTATCTGAGTGGGTCAGGCAGCATCCCTGGAGAACGGGCGGCACGGTGGCGCAGCGGTAGAGTTGCTGCCTTACAGCGAATGCAGCGCCGGAGACTCAGGTTCGATCCTGACTACGGTCACCATCTGTACGGAGTTTGTACGTTCTCCCCGTGACCTGCGTGGGTTTTCTCCGAGATCTTCGATTTCCTCCCACACTCCAAAGACGTACAGGTATGTAGGTTAATTGACTGGGTAAAATGTAAAAATTGTCCCTAGTGTGTGTAGGATAGTGTTAATGTGCGGGGATCGCTGTGCGGCGCGGACTCGGTGGGCCGAAGGGCCTGTTTCCGCGCTGTATCTCTAAATCTAAAAAATCTAAATCTAAAAACAAGCACAGCTGACATTTCGGGTGCAACCCTTCTTTAGACTGCCTTCTTCAGACTGAGCAAGTCTGAAGAAGGGTCCCGATCCAAAATATATCTATCTGTGTTCATAAGTTCACAAGTGATAGAAGCAGAATAAGGCCATTCGGCCTATCAAGCCCACTCCGCCTTTCAATCATGGGCTCAGAGACACTGCCTGATCGGCTGAGTTACTCCAGCATTTTGTGCCTTCCCAAGACCAGTAATGTTTGGTTTGCTCCCGAACACTCGCCGAGCCGGTAGATCCCGCTTTCCCCATCCGCTCACCAAGGTCCCAGTTGCCACATTCCCTTCCACTTTCCTGGGCTCTGGCTCCTGCATTCATTTTTAATTTACTTCGTCCTGCTGGCTGCATTCCCTTAAAACTTGAGATAGACACAAAAAGCTGGAGCAACTCAGCGGGACAGGCAGCATCTCTGGAGAGAAGGAATGGGTGACGTTTCGGGTCGAGACCCTTCTTCAGACTCGACCCGAAATGTCACCCACTCCTTCTCTCCAGAGATGCTGCCTGTCCCGCTGAGTTACTCCAGCTTTTTGTGCCTTTCGTCGGTTTAAACCAGCATCTGCAGTTCCTTCCTACACATTCCCTTAAAACTTACCTGGTTCTTTATCAGGAGGCCTTCATTCCTGCATTCCCTTTCAATTCTGGGTTCACCGGAGTATTTATTATTCCACTGTGTGACACTTAAAGGAAACGTGTGAAAGAGCATTCATCTGATAACCTTGGACATTTCAGAAACATATCCCATGTTCTGCAGTTCCCTCCACAGCATGACGATGTTGCTTTGTATGGCAGTATTCCTTGATCAAATGCCCTCCCAGAAACTCACAGGGCAATGCTTCTCTTAGTGTGGGTTTGAAAGCTTCTAAAACATGTCAATATTTATGAGGACTCTCCAAAATATTTGCCTGCCGAAGCACTGATCCTCAATCGAGATGGAACACCTCCTTGATGCGTTCTCCTATTCACCAGTTAGGTTTCTAAACTCTGAAGACACCATATTCAAACCCACCAACAAATCCTGGGCAGAGTGAATGTGGAGACGATGTTTCCACTAGTGGGAGATTTTAGGACCAGAGGCCACAGCCTCAGAATAAAAGGATGTACCTTTAGAAAAGAGATGAGAAGGAATGTCTTTAGTCAGAGGGTGGTGAATCTGTGGAATTCATTGCCACAGACGGCTGTGGAGGCAAGTCAATGGATATTTTAAGGCGGCGATTGACTGATTATTGATTAGTAAGGATGGCAGGGGTTATGGGGCAAAGCCACGAGAATGGGGTTGAGAGGGAAAGATAGATCAGCCATGATTGAATTGCAGAGTAGACTGGATGGGCCGAATGGCCCTATTCTTTTCCTAGAACTTATGAACCTTATTATGAAGTCAATTGGAAATTGTCTCATGATCGAGTCCTACGACTGCAATGCTTGGCTGATGACTAGAATGCTTTTTACTCTTACCAATCATGTCTTCATTAAACGCTGAGGTGTTTAGCTGTGTTGAGGTCGCACTTCACATTTCTAGTCTCTTGTCCCTTCCCTTTTGTCCCCCTGTCAAGGGTTAACGTTTCATTCACTTCAGTCCCCAGCCCCACACAGAATAATTTCTCATGGCTGAACGCACTGCAAGAAATAGATTCAATAACAGAAAAGGGAGAAGCCCGTTAGTGGGTGCATGCCCCACAGAACCTGAATTAATAGAATAATATAAACTTTAGAAATTGGTGTCAGCAATTACTGTAGTGTCTGCTTATTTCGACTAATTACCTACAACTGCAGTTCGTTTGGCTTTTTTTACTGCAGTATAAAGGTCCCAATTAAAAGCAAAACTGGTCATCTGAAATCCCTGGATTTAAGGAATTGTGCTTAAAACAATAATTGAAACAAACGAAGGAAGGATAGGTTTCTGTCACTGATAACTTGAGGTTGATGAGTGACTATAATTGACTCTTTAAATATCTTCTTCAGAAGTGATCTACTGCCTCTCCTAAACTAGGTCACCTCATACCTTTCCTCCCACAAGATTTGGTGCCCTCGTTTATTCAGCACCGTGCTACAGTTATTTTATATCAAAGATGAACCTCTGGTTAGATTTACTCCCAGTGTGTGTGACTCTGGCATTAGGAGGCATGAACTGAACTCTGCAGCTCTGCACTTCAGCAGATTCTCATGCCCGATGTCTTTCAAATAATCCTTAATCCTAAACTTTGGCTTCCGCGGTATAATCTAACATTGCAATACGGTTTCGCAACTTTCCTGCAAATTGGAAATGTGGGTCACCTTGGCCATTTCATTAAAATTGAAAAATAGCTTCTCTTTATCTATATTGCAGCATTGTGCTTTGTAATAAATGCCACCAACTTTGGTTGTGGTCACCAGAATTATATACACAATTTGAGAAGTTACTATCCCCTAAAACCCGTTCAGTGGAATCCCAGGAAATCTGCCCGTATTGAAACGTCATCATATTTTGAAGTATTGCCTTAATATTACTTATGTCTGCAAAAGGATTGCATTGCAGTGGAAGAACAGAAAAGAAAATCTACCAGTCAGCTAAGGCGCAGAGTTAGAGTTGCTGCCTTACAGCGCCAGAGACCCGGGATCGATCCTGACTATGGATGCTGCCTGCACGGAGTTTGTACTGTTGACAACATGGGTTTTCTTCAGGTACTTTGGTTTCCTCCCACACTCCAAAGACCTACAGGTTTGTAATAATAATAATAATACATTTTATTTATATAGCGCTTTTCATATACTCAAAGACGCTTTACAGAGATTTTGAGAACATAGGGAAATGAATAAATAGATAAATAAGTAATTAAATAAATGAACAGAGAAAGGAGACAGAAGGTGAGGTGACCTTCAGTGGTTGAAGGCAGTACTGAACAGGTGAGACTTCAGCGATGTTTTGAATGTGGTGAGTGTGGGGGAGTCTCTAACGGTTTGGGGTAGTGAGTTCCATAGGGTGGGAGCAGCGATGGAGAAAGCCCTGTCCCCCCAGGATCTGAGTTTAGTCCGGATGTGGGGGGATAGGAGATTGGCAGCGGCAGAGCGGAGGGTGCAGGTGGGAGTGTGCCTGTGGAGGAGGTCGGTCAGGTAGGATGGGGCCAGGTTATGGAGGGCTTTGTAGGTTATGAGGAGGATATTGTACTGGATTCTCTGGGGGATGGGGAGCCAGTGGAGTTTATAAAGGACGGGGGTGATATGGTCACGGATCGAGGTGTGTGTGAGTAGACGGGCAGCGGAGTTTTGAATGTATTGAAGGTTATTGATGATTTTTGAGGGTGCGCCATAGAGGAGGCTGTTGCAGTAGTCCAGACGGGAGGTGATGAAGGCGTGGATGAGGGTTTCTGCAGCTGTGGAGGAGAGGGATGGACGGAGACGGGCAATGTTTTTGAGGTGGAAGAAGGCTGTCTTTGTGATGTGTTTGATGTGTTTGTCGAAGGAGAGGGTTTGATCAAGGTTAATTGTAGGTTAATTGGCTTTGGTAAAGATTGTAAATTGTTCCCAGTGTGCAGGATTTTTTTTTTTAGATTTTTAGATTTAGAGATACAGCGCGGAAACAGGCCCTTCGGCCCACCGAGTCCGTGCCGCCCAGAGATCCCCGATCCTACACACACTAGGGACAATTTTTACATTTTACCCAGTCAATTAGCCTACATACCTGTACGTCTTTGGAGTGTGGGAGGAAACCGAAGATCTCGGAGAAAACCCACGCAGGTCAGGATCGAACCTGAGTCTCAGGCGGTGCATTCGCTGTAAGGCAGCAACTCTACCGCTGCGCAACCGTGCCGCCCATATAGGATAGTGCTAGTGTGCCGCCCATATAGGATAGTGCTAGTGTGCGGGGATCGCAGGGACTCGGGCCTTTTTCTGTTGCTGTATCTCCAAACTAAACTGAATGTCTGAAGAAGGGTCTCGACCCGAAACGTCGCCCATTCCTCATCTCTAGAGATGCTGCGTGTCCCGCTGGATTACTCCAGCATTTTGTATCCACCTTTGCCTGAAACTAAACTAAACTGAGCTAATGAAAATATGATAGCATAGATTTACTAAATTGAACTGTAAAGTGAGGGGGGGGGGGGGGGGGTTGTGCTGTGAGCAGCAATTGAGTGAGATTGGCTGAAATCAATGGACTATAGAAGAATGGGAGACATTCAAGACTTGAGAGAGAAGGAAGGGAGTTGATTTCTCAGACTGAAACGGGGTCCTGAAAAGGATTATGGCTTAAACCTTTAGAACTGTCCTGATAATAGACTGATCACCAGAGAGCACATCACTCACTCACAGTCAAGTGTGCCTCCATTAAACTCAGAAGGGGGGGAAATATTTTTATTTGCGGCATTATAAATCTGTGGAATTTTCTCCTGCAGAGACTCTTTGTCAATGGGTGCATTCAAGGCTGAAAGAAATAGATTTCCTGAAAGCATCAGGAGGCACGGCGATAGGGCAGGAAATTGAGGTGCAGGATCAATCATAATTTTACTGAATGGCCAGGCAAGTGTTTGCTTAACCTCCCTTTGCGTCTATCTCAGACCGGTTCTCTGTTCAAACTTAAATTAGATTTTACCATGACATTGTTTTATTGCTTTATTCTTTGCTTGCCAAGATAAGATTACTGTTTACATATTTCATAGCTGTCATTTTAGTGGAAGTGAGCAATATTACATACAACGAAATGCATCTGAAGCTTTTAATTCCATCAGATAAACGACTGTGTAACAATCAATAAAATTAGCACCTCGGCTGGGTCTGCTGTACTTCCAATAAGTTTTATTTCTCTGAACTTGTTTACAATAGACAATAGACAATAGACAATAGACAATAGGTGCAGGAGTAGGCCATTCAGCCCTTCGAGCCAGCACCGCCATTCAATGCAATCATGGCTGATCACTCTCAATCAGTACCCCGTTCCTGCCTTCTCCCCATACCCCCTCACTCCGCTATCCTTAAGAGCTCTATCCAGCTCTCTCTTGAAAGCATCCAACGAACTGGCCTCCACTGCCTTCTGAGGCAGAGAATTCCACACCTTCACCACTCTCTGACTGAAAAAGTTCTTCCTCATCTCCGTTCTAAATGGCCTACCCCTTATTCTTAAACTGTGGCCCCTTGTTCTGGACTCCCCCAACATTGGGAACATGTTTCCTGCCTCTAATGTGTCCAATCCCCTAATTATCTTATATGTTTCAATAAGATCCCCCCTCATCCTTCTAAATTCCAGTGTATACAAGCCCAATCGCTCCAGCCTTTCAACATACGACAGTCCCGCCATTCCGGGAATTAATCTAGTGAACCTACGCTGCACGCCCTCCATAGCAAGAATATCCTTCCTCAAATTTGGAGACCAAAACTGCACACAGTTTAAAAACGTACTATGTGTAGGAAGGAACTGCAGATGCTGGTTTACACTGAAGATGGACACAAAATGCTGGGGTAACTCAGCGGGACAGGCAGCATCTCTGGGGAGAAGGAACGGGTGAGGGTTTGGGTCAAGACCCTTCTTCATACTATCCAATACGGTCTCTGTAGTGTTCTGAGACAGGGGCCAACAAAGGATAGTCCAGTATAAGCAGCCCATGTCAAAAGCATCACTTAAATAGGAATGCGGCTTTTTCAGAATAATGGTAACATTCACAAACCTCAGTTTAAATTAGCTCAGAGAAATCTAATCAAATCTAATCGAACTGCAAGAGATAGTGGGTTCCAGATGTTTGAAGCAAACAGCTATGTGAGAAACAAGAGTCCACAAACAAGGTTCAAAGATACTGAAGATAGACACAAAATGAATGAATGAATGAATAAGTTTATTGGCCAAGTATGCATATACAAGGAATGTGCCTTGATGCTCCGCTCACAAATGACAACACAAACATACAGTTAACAATTAAGAATAATGCCGGAGTAACTCAACGGGTCAGGCAGCATCTCTGGAGAGAAGGAATGGGTGTCGTTTCGGGTCGAGATCCTTCTTCAGACTCGTCGGAGGGAAGGAGGAATCACAGAGGGGGAGCAGTGAGAGAGGATGTTCCTGAACTCTCGTCGGAGAGAGGAGGAGAACTTCAAGGTAGACACACCTTGTGGAGATCTCACATTGGAGCAGACGAAATGTGTGGGAAAGAACTGCAGATGCTGGTTTAAATCGAAGGTAGACACAAAATGCTGGAGTAACCCAGCGGGACAGGCAGCATCTCTGAAGAGAAGGAACGGGTGACGCTTTGGGTCGAGACCCTTCTTCAGATATTCGAAGATATTGAGTCTGGCACAGTTGAAACTGAGATGAAAGATGAGCCTGTTTGAGTTCCGCGAATGAGAGAAGTGTTAATTGCTCAGTGGCCTGAGTAAGCCATATGTTTTGTGAGAGGTCTATATTGCAACTTGGAGCCAATTCAAAAGGATTGAGGCTCCTGAGAGAGATACCACAGATGGATGATCTTAGCAGTGTTGGCCCAGCATGTGGCTGTCAGTATGCGGAAAGACAGCCTGAAAACAATCACGGCAAAGTTGAAAATCTTAAGAATGATCAAGATGAGGTAGTAATTGAATGCACACTATTGATCATGGAGATGGTGGTCAGAAATAAATGATAATGGTTGTGAACTTAGAACATAGAACAAACGTAGGACGGCCATGGTGGCGCAGAGGTAGAGTTGCTGCCTTACATCGCTGGAGACCTGGGTTCGATCCCGACCACGGGCGCCGTCTGTACGGAGATTGTACGTTCTCCCTGTGACCGTGTGGGTTTTCTCCGAGATCTTCAGTTTCCTCCCACACTCCAAAGACGTACAGGTATGTAGGTTCATTGGCTTGGTGTAAGTCTAAGTTGTCCCTAGTGTGTGTAGGACAGTGTTAATGTGCGGGGATCGCTGGTTGGTGCGGACTCAGTGTTCCAAAGGGCCTGATTCCACGCTGTATCTCTAAAACTAAAACTAAATGCAATAGAACAGTACAAAACAAGCCCTTCGGCCCACAGGGTATGTGCCGAACATGATGCCAAGATGAACTTTTATCTGACTGCCCATAATCTATATCCTTCCATTTCCTGTATATCCATGTGCCTATCCAAATGCCTCTTAAATGCCTCTATTGTATCTGGCCCTGGCAGCGTGTCCCAGACACCCACCACTCTCTATGTGTAAGAAACTAGCCCCGCAAATCTTCTTTAAGCCTCGCCCCTCTTACTTTAAAGCTATGCCCTCTAATATTTGTTACTTCCATTCTGAGAAGAAAGGTTCCGACTGTCTACCCATCCGTATTGTGAAGGCAACTACGTTGAACCTCAACCAGTGTAGATTTACAAGGACTATTTGGAGAAGTGATACTGGAATTATCAACGCCTGGAATGGATTTTTCGAAGATATTGCTGTTTCCAGTGAAAATTCAATGAACAAAAATGCAAGAGATCAAGTGAATTTATGGTTTGATTGTATTGAAAACTACATATTAATGTAAACTGCAACCAATTTCATAGCTTTGTCAATATGAATAGGTGATGATTTATATTGCTTCCTGCACATATATAGTATATTGTAAACGTATTGATATGAATTTAAAAACATACTATGGCAAACGTTTTGATACATTACTGACTATTACCGCTGTTTATTGTGAATGCACTGTCTTTGTTCAACATAGAGTATAAAACAGCACAGCACAACGTCACCTGTTTTTTCCTTTTCTCCAGAGATGCTGCCTGACCTGCTGAGTTACTCCAGCTTTTTGTGACTGTCTTCGTTTTACACCAGCAACTGCAGTAAGAAATCTAGTTTATACCCATTGCAGGTAAAAATGTGGAATTTTAATAATTAATCATCTTGTTATAATTGCACGGATGATAGTTCTTTGCCAATATCATTAGATTGTGTTGAAAGATATTGTTCAGATGTTGCCCACAATCAACATAGTTAAAGGCTTTTTCAGTTTTCACCAAATCTCATTGAATTGATTTTTTGCTTCTTCATTTTACTTCTCGCTGAGTATTTTTTTTTTACATAAGAGTAAGAACAACATTCTCAATCTCAGGTCATGCTCCTTTGGGATGTTCTTCCCTGACTCATGCCTGGTCACCCCTTCAACTGCACATTTAACAGCATTTTTGTAAAAGATCTCATCTATTTCACCCCTGCGCAATGTTAATGCGATACTTTACCAATACTAATCGTGCACATTCCGTATCTTATTAGGTCCCCCGAGAGGGAAAGATCAAATAGTATGTCAAAGAGGCAATGCCCTGGATTTTAGCCTGGATTCAAATTCCACGCTGAGGAAGGTTGTTCTGCTTTGGGGAAGCCCAAAAGAGTGGGTCTCCCGGGGATAAGCAGAATTTAAAATGAGCTCCTTTCAGTGTGTTACATATGGGCCTGACAATGTAGGAAACCTGCTTCACATGGTTTGAGCATAGAGCTTAGTTTAGTTTAGTTTAGAGATACAGCGCGGAAACAGCCCCTTCGGCCCATCGAGCCTATGCCTATCAGCGATCCAGTACATGAGCAATAAACTACACACACTAGGGACAATTTACAATTTTTACCGAAGCCAAATTAACCTACAAACCTGTACGTCTTCGGAGTGTGGGAGGAAACCGGAGCTCTGGGGAAAATCCACGCAGGTCACGGGAAGAACGTGCAAACTCCGTACAGACAGCACCCGTAGTCAGGATTGAATCTGGCTCTCTGGCGCTGTAAGGCAGCAACTCTACCGCTGCGCCACCATGCCGCCCACATAGCTTCCAACTAAATATCCCTAACTGATGGCAAACAACATCCACTTAACAGCAGTGATTGAAAGTCACAGCACACGGTACACGTTGTTCTTAAAGCTACTTACACACTCAATATATGCTACACCCAGTATAACAGTGATGCACAATTTTGAAAACTATTTTCTCTTTCTGGAAACCAAGCTACTCACAGGTGGTGGACAAGCCACTGTGTAAAAGTGCTGACATTTGGTGACCATTCTACATCTCCATTCTCTTTCAGCTGCGTGAACATATACAGGTCATGCTTCTAACCAACCAATCCATTGTAGGTCCAAGTCAGTTGCAATCTGGTGTCAAGCAAGGCCGTGTCATTGCTCCAACTATTTTTTCCAATCTTTGCCACTTCCGATGCTGAGCCTCACCTCCGAAAAAGCTTTGGAATTAACTGGAGCTAATTTACACGATGAAAAGGGAAGGTGTTCAACCCATATCATCTCAATTCCAGAGCCTGATTATCATTCCAACCTCCATCATTGAGCTCCCTTGCACAGATGATGCTCGCCTTTCTGCATACTTAGAAGCTGAGCACCCACCCATCTTTCAGAAGATCTTCAGTCTGAAGGAGGGTCTCGACCCGAAACGTCACCCATTCCTTCTCTCCTGAGATGCTGCCTGACCTGCTGAGTTACTCCAGCATTTTGTGAATAAATACCTTCGATTTGTACCAGCATCTGCAGTTATTTTCATACACCCACCCATCTTGGACTCATTCACTCATCTTTGACTCACTCAAAGCATAAAACGGCATCGTCAATACTGTTCTGTACAGCAACAGGCTCATAGTATCCATGCCAAACAAACCTTCTCTGCCTGCAAGTGTTCCATGCCTGTCCATTCCCTGCATATACATGTACCTATCTAACAGTCTTTTAAATACCTCTATGTACCTGCTTCTATCATCATTCCTGGCAGTGCATTCTAGGCACCCACCACTGTCTGTGTATTAAAACATTTCCCGCACATCTCCTTTAAGTTTTGTCCCTCTCATCTTCAAGCTATGCCTTCTAGTCTTATACAATAGACATCCACAAAACAAAGGTCCTCTTATGAATTATCCCACTGACATCCCAGTAATAAAGATCCATTGGAAAACCCTGGAAAATGTGGATCACCGGGTCACGATTGCAAATCTCCAAAGTGCCATGAAAGCTTTATGGTTACCTGAAAAAAAAAAGAATGTTCTTCAAAACAAAGTCAAACAGCACAATAATCTCATGGACTAACTGGTAACAGTGACTGTTGCCCACCTGTTCATTGTGGAGACATTGACTATCTAAAACAGGTATCTTAAAGCAATGTAGTGATGCCACCATCGCTGCGTCCACAAAATACACCACATTCACTGGTACCACATGAACCAACATCTGCATCCTCTCCTGGACCAACATCTGCAGAGCCAAAGTCAGTCAACTCTGATGAGTGGGCTACATGTCTGCATGTCTGCAGATATGTCCTGGACCCAGCACATTGATGCAATCCTAAAGAAAGACCATCAATGCCTCTGCCTCCTTAGAAGATTGAGAAGATGTCAACAAAAACTCTCTTGAACTTCTACAGGTGTACAATGGAGAGCATATTGACTGGTTGCATCATATGGCCTGGTTCGGCAACGCAAACGCCCAGGAATGAAGAAGATTGCAAAAGGTGGTGAACACTGCCCAGTGCATCATGGGGACTGACCTCCCCACCATTGAAGGGATCTACAAGAGCAGCTGCCTCAAGAAGGCAGCCAGCATCATCGGAGACCTACGCCAACACGGTCACACTCTCATTTTACTCCTGCCATCAGGAAGAAGGTACAGGAACCTAAGAACTGTAATGTTCAGGTTCAGGAGCAGTTTCTTCCCTACAATCATCAGGCTATTAAACGCAACAACCTCCAAATAGACTCCAAACTAGCCCATTCATTCTCTCCTGAGATGCTGCCTGACCTGCTGAGTTACTCCAGCATTTTGTGAATAAATACCTTCGATTTGTACCAGCATCTGCAGTTATTTTCTTACACTACCTTTTTCTTAGACTTGGGGGACATCATTTGTGCACTATTTATTGTCTATTTATTTGTCTGTTTGATTTTTCATATATATACTGAACTAATTGTTGTTGTTTATTATGGGTTTTACAGAGCACTACGGTTAAACAGCTGTTGTGCTGCTGCAAGTAAGGATTTCATTGTTCTGTTTCAGGGCAATGAAACACTCTTGACCCTTGACTCGACTCCTGTGGTAATCCTTGGCCCAGATGAATTAAAATAGAGATTGAGCATCTGGAAAGGTGCAGGGCTCCTTGAATCTCTTTGTTAGAAGCATGTAGAAGGCCATCCAAAATGGCAGAAGGAACAGAATGGTGGCCACTGCCTCACAGCGTCAGAGACCCGGGTTCGATCCTGATGACGGGCGCTGTCTGTATGGTGTTTGTACGTTCTCCCCGTGACCTGCGTGGGTTTTCTCCGAGATCTTCAGTTTCCTCCTACACTCCAAAGACATAGGGGGTTGTAGGTTAATTGGCTTGGTATCAATTTAAAATTGTCCCTAGTGTGTGTAGGTTAGTGTTAGTGGTCAGGTATCGCTGGTTGGTGCGGACTCGGTGGGCCGAAGGGCTTGTTTCCGCAATGTATCTCAAAACTAGACTAAAACTAAAGGAATGCAAATATCTTTCCTATTCCCCACACGCCCACACTATCAAGCATCTCCCACCTCATTTTTGGCACGATCTGCACATCCTACACTAGCCTCTGCCAATACAGAACCCATGGAATGGATACAAATCAAGTTTAACATCTATGGATTTCCACAGAAGAATGTAAAATATAAATTGTTACTGTTCAACTCATTTTCAGCTCCATTAATTCACTTGCCAGAAACCAGGTTGAACTTGTTAAGGGATACGTTTTAACATTTAAGAAAAAAAAAGAAATGGCTTTAATAATGCTTTCTGGGAGCAATTGGTTCATGAGATTCTTCATTTAGTTACCTGCAACCATATGTGGGCAGCGAGATTGCCTCAAAAAAGTCGGGTCTGAGTGCAATTTTCACACAGGATTTCTGTCACATCTCTGAGCAGCCCAGCATTCCTTCTGCCCTGTGGGGTAGGGTTGGAGCTGTGACCTTACATAATTTCCCTCCTGCTCCTCATTTGATTCCAGCTATTATATATCATTGGCCCCATCCTGAATAAAGGAACATACGAATCAAGGTGCAATTACTTGAAATACGCTGCCTCAATACCTTGTGCAACTCTGTTTGAGTTGTAATGCTGTTTTGCAGCTGAATTACTGAAACCTGGCCTGGCAGACAACTATATTGTTGCATTCCATCAAATCGTGCAGAAGGTGGTTCTGATTTCAGATCAATCTTCATGTGATGTTTAGTTAAGTCTAGAGATACAGCTTGGAAACAGGCCCTTCAGCCCATTGAGTCCGTGCTGATCATCCATCAGCCGTTCTCTCTACTTCTACATTATCCCACTTTCGCATCCACTCCAACACACTCGGGGCTATTTACAGAGGCAAATTAACCTACAGACTCGCACATCTTTGGGATGTGGGAGGAAACCGCATAACCCAGAGGAAACACACGCAGTCACAGGTAGTAGGTGCACACTCCACACACAGAGCACACATGGTCAAGATCGAATCCCGGGTCTCTGGCGCTGTGAGGCAGCAACTCTACCAGCACTGTGTCCCAGAATGTCTTTACATCTTAGCAAGAATAAACGGGAATAGATTTGCTTAAATTACTAAATGGCACAGGCACAGAGGTCTGAATGGCCACTTCTCGCAAACATCGATGTTTTTATAAAATTCTTAATCAACACTCCCTTGCATTCAAGAGAGAGCTAGATAGAGCTCTTAAGGATAGCGGAGTCAGGGGGTATGGGGAGAAGGCAGGAACGGGATACTGATTGAGAATGGTCAGCCATGATCACATTGAATGGCGGTGCTG
Organism: Rhinoraja longicauda; assembly: GCF_053455715.1. NCBI lineage: Eukaryota > Metazoa > Chordata > Chondrichthyes > Rajiformes > Arhynchobatidae > Rhinoraja > Rhinoraja longicauda. The sequence goes on along the minus strand of NC_135960.1, from coordinate 62,851,093 downwards.
GCTCGAAGGGCCGAATGGCCTCCTCCTGCACCTATTGTCTATTGTCCCTCCCGTCTCTCGCCACCTCATCTGACAGTGCTCTCTGAAGTTCCTCATATCTGAAACACAGATTTCCAAATAGCATTGATGAACATAACTGTGAATGTGTTTGCTCGTACGTTTTTAAAAAGGTGCAACAATGCTTTCAATATTTGATTTTGTGTGCTTGGGGATTTAACCAATAATATTTTCCTATCAAACGGTAGGATTTGTGGACCCTATAAAAATGATCATGGGATCACAGTTCTGCATTCAAAGTAAAATTAGTCTAGACAATCTGAACCCATCACTTGATTGTAAGCCAGCACATATTGAACCTCAATTCTGTGTATTATTATAGTTTTATTAAATTCACATTTCTACCTATTATTGTCATACAATCCACTCCCACCTAGAGGGTGAGCTGGGTTAGAGCTAAGAACTTTCCTTCAGTCATCATTTCAGATTCCATTCACTGTATGTCCAACAGATATGCCAGTTTGAAGTAAAGGTTGACATTTAACTCTCCTCCCACCCGCTTGAGATGGAGTATTGCTCTGCTTAGCAAACATACCAGTTGTTGGAAATCATGTTTAAAAATGGATTACGCCAGGAATTAAACACAGAGTTGAAATACGATGGCTTAGCATGAAAGGAACAGCAATGAATTCAGAGAAATATGAAGAGAAATTGCTCTGGGAGCTCGAAATGTTAGAAAATAGCAGATAATCTCGGGAAAAACCCTGGAGGTTTGGTAGCAACTGTGGAGAGAGAAACATATTTGGCATTTCACAGCGGTGACATTTCTCAGGGTAGACAAAAGTGAATGTATTTTCTCCTATCCAGGAAGGACACACAGGGAGCAAGGTATAAATTTAAAATGGTAAATAAATGGAAGTTCTGAATCTTAAATGCAAACTGAATGAATAAGCTCAGCAAAGCAATCCCCCTAGGTATAAAGTGCATCATTATATTTGCGGTAAAACTCGATAAACCTTAGGTAATAATTACTTCATACAACAGTTTAGTCATTGGTTCTCATCAAAACATTGATCAAGGATTAAGCTCAGATGGAAATGACCAATAGAATCTTGAACTATTAATTATATAGAGATCATATATAACAATCAATCGATACATTCAACCATGTTTTTATTCCTGGATATATTGTATTAATAACTCCATTCTCTGCAGACTTATTGATTGAAAATCAAATTTTAAATCATTGCTCCTATTGAGAACACTCAAATTGTAGCACAGCAATGTTCTGTCAACATGGAAAACTACCCTTGTCAGGAAGTGAAATACTACGGCAGAATTGAAGAGGGTAAAGGAAAAGGAAAACAGAGAAAAGGTTACAACTCAGTATTAACACAATCTGTCTTTACTAACAGTGGTAGGTACAGAAAATGGGAAATTAAATCACAAGAGAATGAGGCAATTTAACACATTCAATGTCACATCAGCACTTCAAAATACATGAAAAGAATGTTACAATCAACCAGCTGCTTAAGAGACATCATAAGGAAAATTTCAACAGGTTCTTCTTGAATCTAGCAGTGCACTATCATTTAAAACATATAACGGTCTTTTTAACTGTTACCTGTGCCTGTTGCTTTTATTTCCCTTCTTTTAAAGGGGGGAGAGAAGATCTGGCATGGTGCATGAATCTTTGGTGAATCTGGAATGTACATATGTGAATGTTTGCAATCATTCCCGAAAGGATTCCGACATTGGACTGCTCTTCAGTGGCAAGTGGAACATTGCCGACAGCAACTTCCAAACGTTTGCTTTGATCTGCATATGATTACTGAAGTCGGTGTCAGTTCCACAGGATAATGACAGCAGACAGCGATAACAAGCCAATATTTCCCCCATTAAATCTACACCATCCATCACCTGATCTTTGAATGTCTCTTTTTTTTCCTTAAAAAAACTCATCGTTACCAGCCCTTGACTGAATGATCAAAATAGCAGCCTGGATTTTCAAGGAACATCAACAGTGAAGAGACACAGAACTATGCCAGTCCCAGACTAACTATACTTCATGCAACGTCTCACCAAACAATTAACAGTTTTTATTCGCAAAATCTACATGCAAACTGAAAATAAGGCTATCCTGTGAGCAGAGTTGATATGTTCAATGCTTATCAAGACGATGATGAATAGATCATATATTATTTCTCAAATGTTCTATTACTTTTTTTTGTTGCTTACTTTTAACGACGATGGGCCCCTTTGGCATTTGAAGGTTTTTAATTGTCTACAATTCAAGTTCTTGTCACACAAACTATTCTCGGAATGATTACAAAGATACAGGGTTAAGAACAGGAGGTAGTCACTTCAAATCTGGTGCACCATTCAATAAGATAATGGCCAATCTGAATTGTAAATCTCAACTCAGCTATCTCCTACGTATTTCATGAATGTACTTCAGGGAGGAATCTACCATCCATACCTGGATTATATGGGGGCGGCACGGTGGCGCAGCGGTAGAGTTGCTGCCTTACAGCGAATGCAGCGCCGGAGACTCAGGTTCGATCCTGACTACGGGCGCCGTCCGTACAGAGTTTGTACGTTCTCCCCGTGACCTACGTGGATTTTCTCCGAGATCTTCGGTTTCCTCCCACACTCCAAAGACGTACAGGTATGTAGTTTAATTGGCTGGGCAAATGTAAAAAATGTCCCTAGTGTGTGTAGGATAGTGTTAATGTGCGGGGATCGCTGGGCGACGTGGAGCCGGTGGGCCGAAGGGCCTGTTTCCGCGCTGTATCTCTAAATCTAAATCTAAATCTAAATCTAAATATGTGACTCCAGACCCTATGACGTGTCAACTCCTAATGTCTGTCTGAAAGGTCCAAGGGGAAATAGGGAAGGACAATATATGTTTGTGCTTGCATTAATATCTATGCCTTTGCAAAGAATAAATATTTTTAAAAAACTATAATCTTTAGCTTAAAATTTGAAGTTTGTCACTACAGATCTCCAAGTGAGAATTTAGAAAAGTTATTTTTTAAGATTCTTAAAAGAATTAGCTAATGTGGTTCATCTGCACCTCGTCCAACCTCATCTATTGTATCCGCTGCTCCAGATGTCAACTTATTTACAACGGCGAAACCAAACGCAGCCTCGGCGATCGCTTCGCTCAACACCTGCGCTCAGTCCACTTTGGCCAAATTGATCTCCAGATGGCCAAGCACTTCAACTCCCTCTCCCACTCCCAGTCTGTCCTTTCTGTCATGGGCCTCCTCCAGTGCCATAGTGAGGCCCACCGGAAATTGGAGGAACAGCACCTCATATTTCGCCTGGGCAGCTTGCAGTGGTATGAACATCGACTTCTCCAACTTTAGATAGTTTCTCTGTCCCTCTCTTCCCCTCCCCCTTCCCAGATCTCCCTCTATCTTCCTGTCTCCGCCTATAATCCTTCCTTTGTCCCGCCCCCCTGACATCAGTCTGAAGAAGGGTCTCGACCCGAAACATCACCAATTCCTTCTCTCCTGAGATGCTGCCTGACCTGCTGAGTTACTCCAGCATTTTGTGAATAAATACCTTCGATTTGTACCAGCATCTGCAGTTATTTTCTTATACTAATGTGCAAGAATCGCCACACAAGGTCACAACAGATGTAGCTTTGCACTCTCTCATTCATCTATTCATTATATACATTTTTAAATGGCAGGACAGAACGTGTCACAATTATTGCATTGTCAGTATTATTGAAATAGTGCAAGCATGATTTCTTTTTGATGAATCAAGATCCTGACCATCTTGACAATTCCATTAATGACAACTTTTCCTTCTACACTTAAAAGCCAGCAAATTATTCAATACAGTACTTAGCCTGTCTCCCTAGGCACAGTAAAAAATCTTTAACAGAACCAAGAGGAAGTATCCATTTGATACTCTGCAAAGTACAGGTTTGAAATGAAAATTTTATTAAATGGATAACCCTCTTTTATAAAAGTCCTGTTTCTCAGATTCATACTAATGGATTTCTCTCCAACTATTTCCTGGAAAGGCACCCAATGGTTCTTTTTACACTGGCTTTTCAGTTATCTGCCACTATTGTATTTGTACCATTTCCATTCTCACTATCATATTACGATAATGATAAGATTAATATCTGCACTAATGCTCATACGCCAACTATTTCATTTAACCATGAAATTTTAATGTGATTAAGATGGAAGGTAGCCCAATTTATTTAAATTAAAGGTTATTGGAATATTAATAGGCTCCTAACATCATGGCATTGAGAAAAAATGCCATTCATAGTACTATTAAAATATATTTATATCTTCACAGCTAGTTTTATAATAATTGGAATGAGTAATTGTATTTTTGCACATCTAAAGGTAAAGCAAATGCAAAAGCAAGAATTAAATTATGTTATGTTGTTTAACATTGTACATTCCCAGTATGAATTCATAAATATATCATACGTTAATATTTCCACTGTCAACTTAATATGGTAAAAAATAAATGGGAGATCTGAATTTACCTTATTTCGATATCAAACAGGTCCATTATTTGTCCAACATTTCCATTTAAAAAACCCCATCCAAACCTTTCCTGGAAAAGAATAAAGAAATTAACAGCATGCTGCATGATATAACATTAGAAAGGAGACAGGATTTAAAGCTTTTCAGGGGCAAAATTAAAATGTGTTTTTGAACATGATATCTGAACTACTGACCTATGTTCTTGTAATGTTTTCTAACCCATAAAGAGAGCAGAGGTTTGTACCCATTTGGGACAGAGAGGGCACTATGTGTACTTTCATCAGTCTGAAGAAGGGTCTCGACCCGACACGTCACCCATTCCCTGTCTCCTAGATGCTGCCTGACCTGCTAAGTTGCTCCAGCATTTTGTGATACCTTCGATTTGTACCAGCATCTGCAGTTATTTTCCTACGCACTATGTGTTCTGATCTGTGTCAGATTGAGCCAAGTGCAGCACAGTGGCGCAGCGTTAGAGCTGCTGCCTCACAGTGTCAGAGACCTTGGTTTAATCCTGACAATAGGGGCTGGCTGTGCGGAGTTTGTATGTTCTCCCTGTGACACATGGTTTTTCTCCGGGTGCTCCGGTTCCCTCCCAAATTCCAAAGGCATCCAGGTTTGTAGGTTAATTGGCTTTTGTAAATTGCCCCGAGTGTGTAGGATGGGTACAGTGGGATCGCACAGAACTGACAGAATATAGATTGGCATGGACTTGGTAGACCAAAGAGCCTGTTCCCACACTGTATCTCTAAACTAAACCTAATTTAAATTCAGATGCGAAGTTTCAAATATCAAAAGGCTGTTTCTTGCATTTTTTAGCTTGTTCCCCCATGGAGCTGGTATGAAAGGTGAGAAGTGGGAGAAGTGTCCCTCTGTATCCTGGCAAAAGGCCAGAGAAATTTCACTCTTAAAATGAAATTCCCTTTGAGGATTTTTGGTTTGCACACTTCCCAGATGAGCATCAAGTAGTATAAGAAAATAACTGCAGATGCTGGTACAAATCGAAGGTATTCATTCACAAAATGCTGGAGTAACTCAGCAGGTCAGGCAGCATCTCGGGAGAGAAGGAATGGGTGACGTTTCGGGTCGAGACCCTTCTTCAGACTGATGTCAGGGGGGCGGGACAAAGGAAGGATATAGGTGGAGACAGGAAGATAGAGGGAGATCTGGGAAGGAGGAGGGGACGGGAGGGACAGAGGAACCATCTAAAGAGGCCCACCGGAAATTGGAGGAACAGCACCTCATATTTCGCCTGGGCAGTTTGCAGCCCAGTGGTATGAACATCGACTTCTCCAACTTTAGATAGTTCCTCTGTCCCTCCCGTCCTCTCCTCCTTCCCAGATCTCCCTCTATCTACCTGTCTCCACCTATATCCTTCCTTTGTCCCGCCCCCTGACATCAGTCTGAAGAAGGGTCTCGACCCGAAACGTCACCCATTCCTTCTCTCCCGAGATGCTGCCTGACCTGCTGAGTTACTCCAGCATTTTGTGAATAAATCCCAGATGAGCATTGTAGGCTAGCTATTGTTATCTGATGACCTCCTGCTGTGGCTTATGTAGCTAGAGAGAGATATGATCTATAGATGCAAAGTGCCAGATAAACAAGTAGTATTGAACTGAATTTCTCCCCAACCCCCCCCCCCCCACCCCCCTTTTTTTTTAAATGAGTCCTGATTTGTAAATATTGACTGCAGCACAACAGTGGTAATCAAGCCATTGCCTTCAAATTTTGTGTCGTTCAGATGGTACTACTGAGAATCAGTTCTAAACTCAAATAGAAAGGTCATAAAAATCCCCAGCTAAATAATGTTTATTTAATTTTCCACATTGGGAAAAAGTTAGATTGCAATTAATTAAGAACAAAGCAGGTTCATAACTTATTCAGAATTTTTTCACAATAGGCAGAAGAAACATTTAATCAATTTACCGGATAGATTTAAAACCTTTGAAAGTAGATTTTTAATTAAAACAAAACTTTCTGTATGTCAAAAGCATCCCAGGGTCCAATTAATATTTGCTGTTATTTGGTTTTTGTCAATTTTTGTTGCAGTGAAGGGACAAATATAGTGGCATGTTGTTGACCTCACAAATAGATTGTTATGTGTTAATGTCCAAGAAGAGCCTTTCAGCTGAGTTCTAAGGCAAAGAGAAAATCTTATCACTGAAGGTAGACACAAAGTGTTGGAGTAACTCAGCGGGTCAGGCAGCATCTCTGGAGAGAAGGAATGGGTGACGTTTCGGGTCGAATCCTACACAGAAAATGTTGTCAGTCCATTTTGAGATGTCTGAAGGAAATATTGTCTTTAGGTTCAGATGCTCTGTCCTCTCAAGAGTGAGAGGACAGAGCAAATGATGTGGGAGAAATGACCAAACTATTACCTGTTGCTTTTAGAATATTTATTTTCTCAAAAATCCTACCTTGAAGCATTATGCTTCTTCTTTGATATGCCAACTACAACAATCAAAAGTGGGGCCCCGCGGTGGGGGTCCCTCTATGCAGGGATTCTGCCCCTCTCCATCGGGGACCTGGGGTGGAAGGTATTGCACTGAGGAGTACCCTACAAACCTGTTCCTCGCGTGGTTCATAGACTCGCCAGCCGCCTGCCGCTTTTGCGGGTTGGAAGAGTCTGTGTTCCACGTGTACATGGAGTGTGTGAGGTTGCAGCCCCTGTTCCAATATCTAAAGGGGCTGCTCCTTGCCTTCTGGCTGCATTTTTCACCCACCATCGTCATCTTTGGACACCCTGTGCGTAGGGGAGAGGGTAGGGCCGAAGATGTCCTGGTTAGGTTGCTCCTGGGCCTGGCCAAACTGGCCATCCGCGACTCACGGTGCCAGGCGGAAGAGGGCTCTGCCCGAGTCAGCTGCCTACCCCTTTTCCGGAGTTACATCCGCGCCCGGGTGGTGTTGGAGAGGGACCGCGCGCTGTCCACGGGCACCCTGGGGGATTTCCGGGACCGCTGGGCACCGCGGGGGATTGGATGTATCCTGGATGGGGATTGTAATATAATTGTATAATAGTTTCCATTGGTATATTTGTTTGTATAGTATTCTGGTGGTGGGTTCTGTTTTGGTTTTATTGTATTGTATATATTATTTTAATATTTAAATAAATATATTTTATTTAAAATTAAAAAAAACAATCAAAAGTGGCAATTGGTGCTTCAGAGTACCATAGTTGATGCTTTGCTGCAAATGTTGCCAGTTCTGTAGAATTACCCAGGGTGTACGTAAAGCAGCTCCCACCCCAAGCTTTATGGTGAAGAGAACTGTACCTATTTAGTTAGGACGTTGCTACTCTGACAACAGTAGAATTGTTCAACATCTTTGGCAGTTGACCATTTTATTTTTTTATTTAATCTGGGGAGAGCTGCAATGTTTCATGTAGCCATTTTGAATTAATGCGTCAACAATCAAGTTAAATTCAAGCTTTGATGTTGTTCATGATGTTGCACGTCATAATCATTTGACGTATCTATTTGCAAAAACATCCCGGGGTCCAATTAATATTTGCTATTATTTGGTTTTGCCAATTTTTTCATGCAGGAACAGAAACAGTGGCTTCTCAGAGTTAAGAGGGAACATGTATCATGTGAGAAATTAGTTAGTAATTTTTATATTAGATTAACAATAATTACAGATTCTTATATTACTGCTGCAAATGCAAATCAGCTTTCTATACAAACTGTGTCAGAGATATGAACATCTGACTTATAGACACTTATTTACAAAATGCTGAAGTAACTCAGCAGGTCAGGCAGCATCTCAGGAGAGAAGGAATGGGTGACGTTTCGGGTCGAGACCCTTCTTCAGTCTGAAGAAGTGAGTTACTCCAGCATTTTGTGAATAAATCCCAGATGAGCATTGTAGGCTAACTATTGTTATCTGATGACCTCCTGCTGTGGCTTATGTAGCTAGAGAGAGATATGATCTATGGATGCAAAGTGCCAGATAAACAAGTAGTATTGAACTGAATTTCTCCCCCAACCCCCCCCCCCCTTCAGTTTGTATCAGTCTGAAGAAGGGTCTCGACCCGAAATGTCACCCATACCTTCTCTCCTGAGATGCTGCCTGACCTGCTGAGTTACTCCAGCATTTTGTGAATAAATACCTTCGATTTGTACCAGCATCTGCAGTCATTTTCTTATACTGACTTATAGACATTCCTACATATGAATAAGCTACCGAAATGTTATAAAATTTAAAAGTCCATCATGCTTGTAATTGGCTTGTTCCTACAAATATCAGAGCTATCTTCCTCTCTCCCTCACCGGTTCTTTGTTGTCATCCTTATGTGCTTTAGATGCCTTTCATTGCAATCCTGTGGAGGTAGATAATGATTATTGGATATTTTCCGATGTAGAGCCAAAATCAACTTACGGGCGTCTGTAAAAATGGAACCGTTTTGTTACAGAAGCAAGGTCCGTATATCAAAATTGTCACCATTGTATTTTTCCCATCACTGCAGGCATCGAGCTCAACAAAAAATGAAACATTAAAGCATGGAGAAAAGCATGTCACGATGCCACGATTATATGAATACCAAGCCCATAATTATTTAAATTGTGTGGATGCAGGAACAGAAACAGCAGGTTTTCAGAGTTAAGGGGGAACATGTATCATGTGAGACTTTGAGATAATTTGTAAATAAGTTAGTCATTAAGGTTTTTACATTCGATGAACAATATTTACACATTGCTATATTAATGCTGCATGTAAAATAAGAAAAATAAACTGTCCTTGTCATATAAAAATTAATGAAAGCATGATCATTAATGGCTAGAACATGATCTTGCCACATAAATAAGCACTTCAGTGGATTATGGGTTGTTGATTTAATTTCCAGTGCTGGACATTTGAAAAGTCATTCTGATATTAAAAAAGTTATTCATTTTGCCTTAACACCGGTGAACGTGACTTATTTGCTTTGAATCCACTAAACACTGATAGAATATCAGTTCTAATGTCATCGTAATGAATGTGTGGGTTTTAAAAAATGATAACTAGATGTTGTATCGGGAGAACAATGTATCACTGAAAGGCAGGAAATACACGAATCCTGCCTTTGCACATTATGGATCGTGATGTCTTTCAATGGTTAGCTAATCAATGTTCAACTTGAGATCCATCGGAATACCTGTTTTTCAGAGCTCCTGTGACAATTCTAACTGATCTCACAGCTGCACTATTCAACACTGGATGGCATGATGAAGTAAACATGCACTTAATATAATTTTGTTTCATAAACTGCTGAAATGAATGAAACTCAAAGTCATTATCCACAACTGATTTAACTGGAACTCACTACAGAGGATACAAATAACATCCAAGAAATAGCTATCAATTGGAAGTTGGAAGGAAGAGGTCTGGCTTTTCTAGTACATGATTTGCAAAAGGCTGGATGATGATAGGCAAAGAGCAAACAGACTGTTATCAATTATTGCGAGGGACATTGAGTGTAATAGAAGAGAGGTTATGGAGACACAAGAAACTGGAATCTTGAGCAAAGCACAAAATGCTGGAGTCACTTGGTGGATCAGCTTGCATCTCTGGAGAGAATAGACAGATGACATTTAAGGTCAGGACCAATCTTCAGACTGATAGTCCATTCCCTCCGTAGGTGCTGCCTGATCCGCTGAGGTTCCTCCAGTAGACAAGTTATGCTGAGGTTATGTAGGGGATTGGTGAGACACATCTAGAGTGTACGTTACAATATTGGTCTCCTCATGTGAGGATGTTAATGGATTTGAAGCGGTTTGGAGAAATGTTTACGGAATTGATGGGCAGAATGCATGGTTGGCTTCTGCAGAAAGGTTGGACAGATTAGACATATCCAAGGTTTCAAGGTTAAGGGCAGGGTCAGTTTATTGTCACATGTACCAATTAAGGTACAGTGAGATTTGAATTACCATACAGCCATACTAAGTGAAAAGCAACAAGACACACAACCACATAAAGGTTAACATAAACATCCAACACAGTGGATTCTACATTCCTCACTGTGATGGAAGGCAACAAAGTTCAATCTGCTTCCTCTTGTTCTCCTGCAATCGGGGCAGTCAATGGACAATAGACAATAGATGCAGGAGGAGGCCATTCGGCCCTTTCACCGTCCGGCGCGGCCTAAGATGGCCGCGGGATATTTCTCTGCTGGGCGGGGGCTTCAATGTCGGGAGCCACGACCGCCCGACGTGCAGCAACAGCGGCAGCAGCAGCGTGTTCGCCCGCCCCGGATCGGACTTATCATCGGCGGAGCCGGCCGTCTTCGGAGGCTGCGGGAGCGGCTGCGACGCGACGCGCCTTGGGCTTGGCCCGCTGTGGACCGTCCGGTGCGGCCTGCAACCACAACAACCTGGCTGCGGGCGAGGACAGCAGGAGAAGGGAAAGACATTGTGGCCTTCCATCACAGTGAGGAGAGAGAGGACTGGAGGAGACTCACTGTGATGGATGTTTCTTTGATGGATGTTTCTTTTTTGTGTGTTTTTGGGGTTGGGTAATTTGAATGCCTATTTAATGCTTTTATTGTTGGACTGTGTTTTTGGGGGTTTTGGGGTTGTGTAATTTGAATGCCTATTTAATGCTTTTATTGTTGGACTGTGTTTTGGGGGTTTTTGGGGTTGTGTAATTTGAATGCCTATTTAATGCTTTTATTGTTGGACTGTGTTTTGGGTTTTTTGGGGGGTTGTGTAATTTTAATGCTTATTTAATGCTTTTATTGTTGGACTGTGGGTGACTGAATTTCGTCCAATATTGGATGACAAATAAAGCTATCTTGAATCTTGAATCTTGAATCTTGAATCTTGAGCCAGCACCGCCATTCAATGTGATTATGGCTGATCATTCTCAATCATTACCCCATTCCTGCCTTCTACCCATACCCCCTGACTCCGCTATCTTTAAGAGCTCTATCTAGTCAAACCAACTGCAGTCAAGGCCATCAGCCGATGATTGAAGCCCCTGTCGGGGTGATCGAAACTCCCGTGTCGGGGCAGTTGAAACTCCCTCTGAGGCTTGGAGCTCCCGAGTCGGCCTTGTCTTACCAGAGACCGCAGGCTTCACAATGTTAAAGTCCACAGGCCCCGCGGTTGGAGCTTCGATCCCCGACAAAGGGATCGCAAGCTCCGCGATGTTAAAGTCCAGCAGACTCCCGCGGCTTGGAGCGCCGGGTCGATCTCCAGGAAAGGCCGCCAACTCCGCGGTGTTAGGCCGCAGTGGGGACGGAGATACAATACGGGGGAAAAATCACATCTCTGTCGAGGTAAGAGGTTGAAAAAATGTTTCCCCAACCCCCCACATGAAATAAACCGAGGAACATTAAAACTTACTTTTTAACACATACTAAAAATAACAAAAAGAAGAAGAAAGGACAGACAGACTGTTGACTGGAGGTAGACACGGGAGTAACTCAGCAGGTCAGGAAGCATCTCTGGAGATAGATAGACACGGGAGTAACTCAGCAGGTCAGGAAGCATCTCTGGAGATAGATAGACACGGGAGTAACTCAGCAGGTCAGGAAGCATCTCTGGAGAAAAAGGATAGGTGGAAATCTGCGAAGGGTGATGTTTCGGGTTGGGACGCTTCTGGTCCAGATGGACTCCACACATCCATATTGTTTGTTTTAATATCATGGGTAACAGTGGAAATGACTATTTTCTTCTTCTTTTGGAGTTTGGCCGATATGTTAAATGGCCTTGGCTGGGAGTCGCTGGAGTCAAGACGCACCAAAGCTTGCTTATGTGCTGTCTACAAAGAGACTCATGGCATCATCCCCAGTAACATATCTCACTTCATTCAATCCAATACCCAGAAATTTACAAGACAGTCCTCAGGTCACTTCATTTATACTAGAATTAGAGCAAACAAAAATAGATGCCTACAGTCACTGTATCCATGGACTATCCCAGAGTGGAACATCCTTCCCGACACCACCAGATGTGCACCAACCTTGTCACTCTTCAAGTCACAGCTCGACAGCTTGGACATGGATCCATCTCACCAAACTTGCCCACATAAAAATCTAAATGACCTTTTTGCAACCGGTACCCACGCGAGCGAAACCTGCACGAGATAGCCCAGCCGTTGGCGGTTGTGCAGCAGAAAACTGAAACAGAAACAGAAACAAACACCACTATTCACTTTATAACTTTGGAAGAATCAACTGCTATTTTTTTCACACAAATCCCAACGCCTGTATTTCCCTATTGGTTTGACTGATTTCAGTTGGAGGTGCACGATCCAATCTCTTGTGGCATCCAGCAGATAATGAATCCCTGCACAGTTTGCCCTGTAATCACGCGCGAGCAGTACTCCACTTACTGACGTCCACATCCATTTAGCCCAGCTTCAAGAGTGGTGCTATTTGTGGCATTAAAGGTGAAGCTTGGATTTTTATTTGTAGACTGGCACAGTTAATGGAAACCGTGCTAAATGCCACCTTTTGTGCAATTGTATAAAGTGACTTAAATGCATAAGGAAGCTTCAATCCTTCAGTTTGTCACCAAAACTTTTCAGCAAATCTTATTCACTACCCCATGCCCATTCCAGTTCCCTATTTAGACTTTAGGCTTCAGAGGGATACAACATGGAAACAGGCCCTTCGGCCCACCGAGTCCGCGCCGACCAATGATCACCCCAAACACAAGCACTATCCTACACACTCGGGGTCATTTGTAATTTTTACTGAAAACAATTAACCTACAAACCTGTACGTCTTTGGAGTGTGGGAGGAAACCGGATCAACTGGAGAAAAGTACGCGATCACAGGGAGAATGTACAAACTGCATACAGACAGCAACAATAGTGAGGATCGAACCTGGGTATCTGGCGCCGTAAGGCAGCAACTCTATTGCTGTGCCACTGTGCCGCCACCATTTAAAGAGTTGAAATGGTGAGCAGCATTCCCATTAACCTTTTGGAGACGGATCTTCAAGGAGTGAGCCTCATTGTTTATCTGTCATCCAACTTTAGTTCCGGTGAGTTGGGTTACCCATGTGTCAGGAGCCCAGCAGCTAACAGGTGACTAGGCTGCTGGGGGAACGGGCAAATGGATTTCCAGCACCGTCGATGGACAGTAGGAGACAGGGCAAATCATCCCTGCTCGTCAGCCTCACCTGCTTCACCCTTCCAGACCCCCACCAACAAACAATAACCCTTCCCAACCCTTCCCAATCCTGTCTCCTGACAAAACAGACCACAAGCTGAGTCAAAACCTGCCATCACCCATTCTCCTGCCACATGGATGAAGGCAACGGCTACCTTAATGGCGAGCAGCAGCTGGAACTTTGTGCCAAAATGTGCCAAAACCTGGCGACTATTGCCTTTGGACTCAGTGCACTGTTTCTATGGAAAAGAATCCTGAAAGAAATAGGATTAGGCTCTAATTTATAAAAATTCTTGAGATGGAAATGTTTTGCAGGCAAAACCTTTCCCTGCTAACGAAGGGAAGCTCCCGTCAAGCGCTGCGGAGCCATGCAAGAGTGGACCTGGGTGGGTTTTCTCTGAGTGCTCCAGTTTCCTCCAACACTCCAAAGACGTACAGGTTTGTCAGTTAACTGGCTTTGGTAAAATAGTAAATTGCCCCTGGTGTGCAGGATAGTGTTAGCGTGCAGAGGTCACTGGTCGACGTCGACCCGGTGGGCCGAAGGGCCTGTTCCCGCGCAGTCTCTCTAAACTAAGCTAAAACTAAACAAATATAAAAGTAGAAAATGCTGGAAATACTCAGCAAGTCAGGCCACAGGTGTGGGAAGAGAAACAGAGTCAACATTTCAGGCGGAAGATCCTTCATCGGGGCTTGGTCGTCCAATGTTGTGCTCTGGCCTGCACTTTGTTAATTCCAACAACATGTTCCAAATTCTATCTCTCTCCCTCTCTTTGGGAATTTACAAATTAATTTTATCGACGCAAACACAGATGGGGGGATCAAATCGCAGTTGTTGCTCTTGGTTTCCAGCTGGTCTTACAGCTACCATGTAATGAAGGTTTAGTATGCTGATCGGCACAGTGCCGTGCCATATACCACTGGCTTTGTTGGAATATTGTTCAATATTGCCGCAGAATCACTTTCGCTATGTGAAACAGTAGACCATATTAAGCTTGGAATTGTGTTTAGCCTTAACCTGTGCCCACATTACTGAAGTAACAGCAGTGATGAAAATACAATAAGCTATTGATATTAAGTTAAACAAAAAGCAATCCATCATATATGTCTTGATTTTAAAGGTTCATTAATCACAATGGACTTTGCAGGCAGAATAAATGTAAATGGTCCAAGATATCTGTCCACTTTGGTTAATGGTCTATATAAAGTCATGGCAGACATGTTGTTTATGAGGGGGGGGATGTCCTACTGACATGTTTGTTACACTAGATGGAACACATAGCCTTTACAGCACCCACCATATTCTTGGAGAAACTTTGACCTGTTCAGTTGTTAGAAACATAGAAACATAGAATATAGGTGCAGGAGTAGGCCATTCGGCCCTTCGAGCCTGCACCGCCATTCAATATGATCATGGCTGATCATCCAACTCAGTATCCCGTACCTGGCTTCTCTCCATACCCCCTGATCCCTTTAGCCACAAGGGCCACATCTAACTCCTTCTTAAATATAGCCAATGAACTGGCCTCAACTACATTCTGTGGCAGAATTCCACAGATTCACCACTCTCTGTGTGAAAAAAAACTTTCTCATCTCGGTCCTAAAAGACTTCCCCCTTATCCTTAAACTGTGACCCCTTGTTCTGGACTTCCCCAACATCGGGAACAATCTTCCTGCATCTAGCCTGTCCAACCCCTTAAGAATTTTATATGTTTCTATAAGATCCCCCCTCAATCTTCTAAATTCCAGCGAGTACAAGCCGCTGTTGCAAGCTTTTTAATGCAACAACACATAAAATCAATATAGAATAAACAATAATATCCTAAATTATCAGTTTACAGGTAACCAGACCACAATAGTGCAAGTAAAAAAAAAATGTAGTGCCACACCTACACAGAGTTGTTGGCCGTTTGGTGCTGAGGTAGGGCATTGTGGTTTAAGGACCTAATGGTTGAGGGGAAGAAGATGCTCCTGGACCTGGAGGTATTTGTTCTCAGGCTCCTGTTACTTCTTCCCGATGGTAGCATTGAAATATGAGTGTGACTAGGATGATGTGGGTCTTTAATGAAAGAAAATAACTGCAGATGCTGGTACAAATCGAAGGTATTTATTCACAAAATGCTGGAGTAACTCAGCAGGTCAGGCAGCATCTCAGGAGAGAAGGAATGGGCGAGGTTTCGGGTCGAGACCCTTCTTCAGATCTTCAGGTCTTTAATGATATTAGCTGCCTGCTTGAGGCAGTGTTTTCTGTACACCCCTTGATGGTATACACAAAAAGCTGGAGTAACTCAGCGGGTCAGACAGCTTCTCTGGAGAAAAGGAATACATGACAAGCTCACCAAGTTCCCAAGTTATAAGGGTTAAATGTGGCTATTCGGCCCATCGAGTCTACTCCACCATTCAATCATGGCTGATCTCTGCCTCCTAATCCCATTTTCCTGCCTACTCCTCACAACCCTTGACACCCGTTCTAATCAAGAATTTGTCTATCTCTGCCTTAAAATTATCCATTGACTTGACCTCCACAGCGCTCTGTGGCAATGAGTTCCACAGATTATCTACCTTCTGACTAAAGAGGTTCCTTCTCACTACCTTTCTAAAAGAGCGTCCTTTAATTCTGAGGCTATGACCTCTGGTCCTAGACTCTCCCACCATTGGAAACATCCTTTCCACATCCACTCTATCTATGCCTTTCATTATTCAGTAAGTTTCAATGAGGTTCTCCCGTAACCTTCCAAACTCCAGCGAGTACAGGCCCAGTGTTGTCGAACGCTCATCATATGCATTACAAGCGCACATCATATGTGGCATTTCCTGTCAAGGCCCTTAACCAGCACCTGCAGTTCCTTCCTCTGACCCACTGTTAGTCCAGCTTTTTGTGTCTATCTTCAGTTTAAACCAGCATCTGCAGTTCCTTCTTACACAATATCCATGATGGGCCAGGCAATCTCTACTACTTTCTGCAGCCTCCTTTGCTGTCGGGTGTTTGAGTTACTGAAGCAGCCCAAGATGCTGCCTACGCTCTTTGTTTTCCATTTATGGAGGTTCAATAAAGGATTCAGCCAAATGCTGAATCTTCCCAGATTTCTGAGGAAATAGACGAGTTGGTGAGCTTTCGATGTGATTGCAGGCAGGCGGTGAAGGCTGGTTTGGTATCTGTTTTTGTCAGGAGATGGGGTTTGAGAGGGTTGGAGGGTTACTGTTTGTTGGGCCCACAACAGATCATCAGGGATGTGCACACCCAGGAATCTGAACCTGTCAGGAGTGTCAGGGGTTATGGGGAGAAGGCAGGAGAATGGGGTTAGGAGGGAGAGATAGACCTCCAAAAATGAAGCATTCTTCCAAATTTCTTTTGAATGTATTACAATTGCCTGAGTATTAAGTATTCTCCAATTTAGATACTGGTTGCATAGGTGGTGAGAGCAGGTATTGAGAGGGGTGTTTCTGGGACACCAGAACTAATTGTTGAGTCTTCCTGAGGTGCTATGGGCCTAACTCAACGAAACACCAGTGAAGGGAGGTGCCCATTTGATAACCCCAATGATATACTGCCATCAGCACAGTTTGAATGTGCTTGTTAACATGTAGATAGCTTATTATTGCATACTAGACCAAGTGGACCTGTTGGGTCCAAGCCTCTCCTGCATTGGTGCAGCACCCTCTCCTCCCCACTAACCTCCCCCTCCCCCCTCTCCCCCTCCCCTCCCCCTCCCCCTCCCCCTCTCCCTCCCCTCCCCCTCCCTCTCCCCTCCCCTTCCCCTCCCCTTCCCCTCCCCTTCCCCTCCTCCCCACTCCATCCCCCTCAACCCCCCTTATCTTCCCTCCTCCCCCTCCCCCCTCCTCTCTCCCCCCTTCCCCCTCCCCCCTCTCCCCCTCCCCAACCCCCTCCCCCTCCCCCTCCCCCTCCCCTCCCCCCTCCCCCCATCCCTCCCCCCTCCCTCCCCAGGAGATAGATTTAAACTTTAAAATGTGAATAACTTAAAAAATATAACACCGATTTCAATGAAACCTCTTCCATCAGCACCACAGGAACGACGGTGAGTAAGGTAGGCCTAAAATTGCTGCGATTTGGCTGTAGTTCAGGAACAAACAAACAAACAAGAGTTGTAGTATATAGATGGAGTTAGTTATTGTCCTATAGAATAAGTGTGTATAAGCAGTTTAGATACTACATTGGCTCTGGGTTTGGTTTTCTTGGTTGAGCACTTCTCCTGGCATTATAGCAAAAGTACTTTGTGTTTTAATAGTAGTTTAACTTGTGCGTTGTTGTCCCAGACTCGTGCGGAAATGTTATTCCGTGACCTTATTAACAATCATTGCAAAACTAAAGTCATGGTCATAGAGTCATAGTCATAGAGTGCAGAAATAGGCCCTTTGGCCCAATTCATCCATGCTGACAAGATGCCCCAAGATGAACCATGATGCCTAAGTTAGTCCCATTTGCCTTCATTTGGCCCATATCCCTCGAAAACGTTTTGATCCGTACATCTGTTCAAGTGTCTTTCAAATGTTGTTATAGTGCCTGCCTCAATTACCTCCACTGGCAGCTTGTTCCATTTTCCCACCACCCTCTGTGTGAAAAATTTGTCCCTCAGGTTCTTATTAAATATCGCCTCTCTCACCTTAAACCTATTGTATATCTTTGGGTTTTTGATTCCCTTACCTTGGGTAAAAGATTGTGCATTCACCCTATCTATTACCCTCATGATTTTCTGCACCTCTATAAGATCACCCCACCAACGAATAAAGTCCTCGCCTGACCAAAAACATTAGCCCCTCAAAAATCCTGGCAATACCCTCATAAACCTTCCCTGTGCGCTTTCCAGCTTAATAACGTCCTTCCTGCAGCTGGGTGACCAAAACTGACACAGTATTCCAAATGTGGCCATGCCAACATTTATACAACTGTGTAACTGCACATAATGTCCCAACTTCTACACTCAAAAGCCTGACTGATGAAGGCCAATATACCTAAAGCTTTCTTTACCAACCTCTCTACCTGTGATGCCACTTGGATTCTTCTGCTCTACAGGATCCTGCCATTCACTGTGAAGGTCCTGTCATGGTTTGACATCCCAAAATACAACACCGAGCACCCATCTGCATTAAACTCCATGAACCATCCCTAAACCCATTTGCACAGCTGCTCTAATTTTTGATAACCATCTAAACAGTCTACAATACCACCAAAAATGCCAAATATACACAAAATGTATGATAACAATCTATGAAAAGTCTCCCATTCGTGTAAATTTTATCGTGAGGATGAGCCATTGCTTCACAATTTTATTTCTATCTCCAGCAGATCTGCACGGTTGCAGCTTTTAATTGGTGGTAAGTCTTAGCTCCTGGAAAGCCTATTGCCTTAGAATGGACTTTGCCAGCAGTATCTCCAAAGACACCTCATTAGATGGAGCTGTTCTGAGACATCTTTTACTGTAACTATTTCTTTTTGTTGCTTCTCTGAAATGCAGGATAATGTTTAGACCCAGCACGAATCCTTTAAGAACTGCTGGAAGTGAATGATACACCTTGCATTCCGATGCGATTTCAACAGATTATGATCTGCACATCAAATCAAATGACTGTCTCACGTCATAATGAAAGATTTCCTCTCTGCTCAACAGGTACAGGAGTAGACAACACTGAGACCACAGTGGTGAATCTGTGAAATTCATTGCCAAAGAATTTTTAAAGTGGAGATTGATAGGTTCTGATTAGTGAAAACACCAAAGGATACATGGAGAAGGCAGGAGAATGGAGTTGAGAGGGAAAAATAGATCAGACATGAATGAATGGTGGGGTCGACTCAATGGGCCGAATGGCCTAATTCTGCTCCTATGTCTTATAGTCATACAAACTACAGATTCTGGTTTGCAAACAAAAAAACACAAAGTGCCGGCATAACTCAACGTGTCAGGCAGCATCTCAGGACATGGAAAGGTGATGATTCAGGTCAGGACCTTCCAGAGGGTCCAGGAGGATCCATGGATCAGGGGACATCACCTACCCATGTCCTCCAGAGATACTGCCTGGCCCATTGAGTTACCACAGCACTTTGTGTCTTTTTTACCATCTTACTTTCCAATTCTATACTCTGTCTAAAGCTCAGTTCATAAATGTACATACAATTTACCCATTTGCTTATTGCTAAGTTATTGCTACGTTATTACTGACCAGCTGGATTTCACAATTTTGCTGCATGCAATTTGCTATTCTGCATCCTTAAATTCCTTCTCTGCATTAAACCTATCAAAGCAACATACATCATCTAATAACATTCAGATCAATACACATTAATTTATAATTATGGACATTAAGTGACATTTTTCAATCACAACCTGACAACTAGGCATGTCTAATTGATTTTGGCAACCTGTGTCTCCAACAAATGACTGTCAGCATTGAGCATAAAAACCAGATCACACTCACTCTGATTTAGATTGTCGACAATGACTGTTAAAAAAATGGGGGAGGGGGAAAATAAATCTCAGGTGGATTTCTCCAGCTTGTGCATTCCAGTGAAATAAATTTCGCATTTATTCCTATTCCATGCTTCAGTTCACTCACATAAACAATTTACTATTTTCCCTTGAATTCCACACGCCACAGCCTTTTACTACACGTTGCTTGAGTGGATTCCTGTGAAGTGATTTTTTTTTAAATTTCTTGTTTCATTGATCATATCTGCACCACTTTCACAAATAACCCAGTGAAGCTGCAAGATATAATTGTCTTTTGCTAAAGCCATTTTGATTTTAATCTCATGTGTTTCAAAATGTACATTCATGTAATTTATTTTCATAATAGTCTCCTTAATTGATCAGCCAGCATGCCATCATGTTCTTCAATAGACAATAGACAATAGACAATAGACAATAGGTGCAGGAGTAGGCCATTCGGCCCTTCGAGCCAGCACCACCATTCAATGTGATCATGGCTGATCATTCTCAATCAGTACCCTGTTCCTGCCTTCTCCCCATACCTCCTGACTCCCCTTATTTCACCCCATTTATTTTAGCAAAGTTCCATTCACGAATAATGTCAATGTGGATCAAAAGACCGAGGACTATTAGTTCATTTTTGAGAAACAACAAGCCCAAAAATGGATTCATCAGCATTAGCGTGAGTCAGGGTGAGTTCTTGTTGAGTTACAGATCATTCAGTCTGAAGATGGGTCTCGACCCAAAACATCACCCATTCCTTCTCTCCTGAGATGCTGCCTGACCTGCTGAGTTACTCCAGCATTTTGTGAATAAATACCTTCGATTTGTACCAGCATCTGCAGTTATTTTCTTATATTACTAAGAAGCTAAACTGTACTATCAATTGGAACACTTGACAACGGTGGAGCCATTTGGAGAGCCACTGCCTCAAGGCGTCACGGACCCGAGTTCATCCTGACCGTGTGTGCTATCTGTGTGGAGTTTGCATGTTCTCCTTGTAAATATGTGGTCATTTTTTGGCATTCCAATTTCTATCCACATCACAAAACATTCAAATTGGTAAATTACCAGGATACTGTAAATTGCCTTGTACTTGTGAATGAGTGGGAGAACCTGTTGGGAACTGATGAGAGTGTGGGGAAAATTTTAAAAAATAAGATTAATGCAGGACTAGTGTAATTGGGTGGCCAATGGTCAGCATGGACTTGGAGGGTCTATGGATCTGTCTCTATGCTGCATTTTGCTACGACTCTATAATCAGGGCGGCACGGTGGCACAGTGGTAGAGTTGCTGCCTTACAGCGAATGCAGCGCCGGAGACTCAGGTTCGATCCTGACTACGGGCGCCGTCTGTACGGAGTTTGTACGTTCTCCCCGTGACCTGCGTGGGTTTCCTCCGAGATCTTCGGTTTCCAACCACACTCCAAAGACGTACAGGTATGTAGGTTAATTGGCTGGGTAAATGTAAAAATTGTCCCTAGTGTGTGTAGGATAGTGTTAATGTGCGGGGATCGCTGGGCGGCACGGACTCGGTGGGCCGAAGGGCCTGTTTCCGTGCTGTATCTCTAAAAAAAAAATTTTTTAAATCAGTGAACATAATGATCTTCTATCCTCTTCAGTATCCTCTATGAGAGGGAAAGTAAATTTCCTCCAATACTATCCACTGTGTTTTCATCAGGTTCCCAAGCAGAAATGGAGATCTACCTGATCCTGTAAGGTGTTTTGTCTACTCCTTGAATGTCGAGACTGTGAGGGTCTAGGCCAGGGATATTGAGTGGATTGAATGTGGACTTCTGGCTTTCCTAGTTCATCCATGTCCCACATAAGGCAATCATGTCCAAAATTATTAGGGTTGCGGGATTCTAGTCAGAATTGGGCCTTTCATCCGGCATAGTGCATGTCTTTCCCCTGGTGCTCCACAAATACTGCTCCACAAACTTGTCTCTACTTTCATCATGAACAGATGGAGAACTGATGGACGTAGGTAAGTGCTCAAAAGGCTTAGGTGTGGGATAAGGGATTGTGGAATGCATGTAAAATACCTACTAGCCATAAATAATCTGTGCTAAACATGTTCACAAATAGCTGCTGGGGTCACGGCTAAAACATTTACAGGTCCAATCTGTTTAACAAAATGAAGCTCTTGAAGTATCATTATTTAAGTAATTATTGTTTAAGTAATTAGATCATAGATTTTGTTTTGTTAGATAGGATTACGTACAAATTAAAGCAGAGAAACAAACCATTTAGCCCAGCTAGTCTATGCTGGTGATAGACACAGAGTGCTGAGTAAGCATGAACTCGGTGGGCCGAAGCATTTATTTAGGTGCTGCATTTCTCTACGACTCAATAATCAGTGAACATAATGATCAGGCAGCATCTCTGGAGAAAAAGGATGGGTGATGTTTGGGATCGGAACCCTTCTGCAGACTGGGCTGGTGCGTACGTTCACCTTGAGCCTCTGTCCTGTCATGTCAGAAATAATTTGTGCGGTGCGGTGACTTTTAATTGCCTTTTAATCTCATAAAACAACAAATGGCTGTGAAGAGATGTGTGAAGTGTTGCCCCTGCAACCTCTGAGCACTCCGACCAATATCTCATTCAGTGTTTTAACGAGGTGCTTTATACATTTCAGGCAACCATTGGACTCGTGGAATCCAGGATTCTCTTCTCTCAATGAAGTTTTGGCTCCTAGGTGGTGCTGCCATCTTGGTTGGGGCTCTCAAAAGGCTTTCGATGGCTTTGGTCCTCACTGGTTGCTGTGAAGGATCTTCTCTGCTGTCCACCAGGGTGACGTTATTGCTCCTCCAGCTTGCTGATGGGCGCTGGATAATTGTTCCCCTGCTGTAACCTTCCAGAAACTTCTCTTCGCTCGACCGATTGGGTACAAGGTGGAAGGGCCACTACAAGTCACTTCAAAAGGTAATGCGTGTGGGGGAAGCTTTGAAGTCCACTCCTACAAATGAAGTAGGGTCAGGAAATCCAGGCTCTATGCAGTTTGCATTGCTATTGTTTCTCTCCTGGGCTGCTGCATTAAATATTCAATCACCAATCGATGGACCTGCATTAAGATCGTTACAATTTATTTTTTTCCACAGTATCACCATATGGGAGCTCAGACTAAATGTCTGACCCAGCTAGTTTTGAGGATTTGTATCCCACACCAACAACTGGTCAGCTTGGCTATTTCTCACACGATTCCCAGCTCTGAGGAGCGAAGTCAAGTCAAGTCAAGTTTATTTGTCACATACACATACACGATGTGCAGTGAAATGAAAGTGGCAATGCCTGCGGATTGTGCAAGAAAAAAGAATTACAGTTACGGCATATAAATTAGAGTTAATACAGAGAAGACAAAATTTAGTCCCTGGAGTTATAATAGTTAACAGTCCTGATGGCCTGTGGGAAGAAACTCCGTCTCATCCTCTCCGTTTTCACAGCGTGACAGCGGAGGCGTTTGCCTGACCGTAGCAGCTGGAACAGTCAGTTACTGGGGTGGCAGGGGTCCCCCTTAATCTTGCTTGCTCTCGATCTACACCTCCTGATGTATAGGTCCTGCATATATATATATATATATAATTCATATATGTATATGACTTGGTCATATAGGGAATAGAGATGGTGGAGAAAGTAGCTCAGGGGTGATGTGGACCTATGAGAAGGTTTCTGAGCTGGAGCATTGAGGGGAACCCAGTTTGGTAGCAGGGAGAGTGTGCAAACTCCACAGAGACATAGCAGGTTTGTCGGGCGGCACGGTGGCGCAGCGGTAGAGCTGCTGCCTTACACTGCTTACAGCGCCAGAGACCCAGGACTCGGGTTCGATCCCGACTGTGGGTGCTGTCTGTACGGAGTTTGTACGTTCTCCCCGTGACCACGTGGGTTTTCTCCGAGATCTTCCGTTTCCTCCCACACTCCAAAGACCTACAGGTATGTATGTAGGTTAATTGGGTTGGTATCATTGTAAATTGTCCAGAGTATGTGTAGGATAGTGTTAATGTGCGGGGATCGCTGGTCGGCGCGGACTCGGTGGGCCAAAGGGCCTGCTTCCAATCTGTATCTCTAAAATAAACTAAACTAAACTAAAAATCAGAATCGAACTCTGATCATTAGAACGGTGAGGCAGTAAATCTACTCGTCACCCCACGGTATCATCTTGCAGGGCATGGGACCCAAGCATAAGCAACGGACAATGGTAGAAATTGGACCTTACTGCATTGGAGTCAGGGGCAAAATCAGACCCTATCTTATGGACCAATATTCTGTACTTCAAGAATGCGTGAATGAATTACTGTATGCCCCAAAATGGGATTGGGACATAGGGGGTCACCAAAAATGGTCAGTGGCTGGTGATCCTTTTTACATCCCTTGCAGAAATTAATCAATGATAAGCAGATTAACCGTAGAATTCCCTAACAGATGTCACAGCCAGCAACAAGACAATAGACAATAGACAATAGGTGCAGGAGGGGGCCATTCGGCCCTTCGAGCCAGCACCACCATTCAATGTGATCATGGCTGATCTTTCTCAATCAGTACCCCGTTCCTGCCTTCTCCCCATACCCCCTGACTCCACTATCCTTAAGAGCTCTATCTAGCTCTCTCTTGAATGCATTCAGAGAACTGGCCTCCACTGCCCTCTGAGGCAGAGAATTCCACAGATTTATAACGCTCTGACTGAAAAGGTTTTTCCTCACCTCCGTTCTAAATGGCCTACCCCTTATTCTTAAACTGTGGCCCCTGGTTCTGGACTTCCCCAACATTGGGAACATGTTTCCTGCCTCTAACGTGTCCAACCCCTTAATAATCTTACATGTTTCGATACGATCCCCTCTCATCCTTCTAAATTCCAGTGTATACAAGCCTAGTCACTCCTGTCTTTCAACCTATGACAGTCCCGCCATTCCGGGAATTAACCTAGTGAACCTACGCTGCACGCCCTCAATAGCAAGAATATCCTTCCTCAAATTTGGAGACCAAAACTGCACACAGTACTCCAGGTGCGGTCTCACTAGGGCCCTGTACAACTGCAGAAGGACCTCTTTGCTCCTATACTCAACTCCTCTTGTTATGAAGGCCAACATTCCATTGGCTTTCTTCACTGCCTGCTGTACCTGCATGCTTCCTTTCAGTGACTGATGCACGAGGACAACCATATCTCATTGTACGTCCCCTTTTCCTAACTTGATAATAATCTGCCTTCCTATTCTTACCACCTTTGGTAAATACCAGGTATGTTCATGTCTTTTCTGTTGAGCTGGAATGAGCTGCGTCGTTTCCCCAACTGTGTGATCATCAATGGAAAAAAATCCCAGCAAAAAGACAAATAGCTGGAAGAATTCAATGGGCCAGACAGTATCTGTGCAGGCAGAGAGATAGTTGACAGTTCCATTCGGGACCTGGCACCAGGACTGATAACGTGGAGCAAAGACAGGCAGTATAAAGAGGGGAGAGTGATGGTGAGGCAGGCAGGGGCTGGTAGGCGAGAGGTGGAAGCAGGTCATGAGGAGGGATGGGATGGGGAAGGGGTGATGGCACTTGGAGCCGGACAGGGGGAGGGGAGAGTGAAGGTAGAGTCAGAGATTGTGAAAAGTGATAAGTGGAGACAACAAAGGGCTACTGATCCTGAAATCTGATCAATAAGGAGGATGCTCAGGGAATCAGGATGGTGGACAGATTGACCCAATGATGGTGGGGATAAAACACCCGGTGCGTTCAGTGTGTGCGTGATGTGCAGATGGAAGCAGGTTGGAAAGAAGGTGGAGAGAACCTGGGTGCATCAGAAAGAAGGACAATGGAACAGTTTACCGCAAACTGGAAAATTCAATATTTTTATCATTGGGTGGCAGACTACCCAGGTATGGCCTTACTTTGGCAATGCTAAAGGCAGAACATGGACAGATCCGTGCGTGAATGGCGTGCAACCAGGAGCTCAAGATGGCCGCCGTGGATGGAGTACAGGTGCTCAGCAAAGCAGTTGCCTAGTCAGCGCTTGGTCTCGCCAATCAATTAAACAGCCCCCTTTGTTGCCAGATCAACTCAATGCACAAACCGAGGCAGCTGGAGGCATGAAATGAATTCTTTCCAATGTCTGGGTTGTTTATGCAAATGTGACAGCAGGGTGGAATGGTAATGAGCATCAAGATCCAAAATCAGACCAGATTCATGCTCCTCGGTTTAGTCCAAGTTTTCCAGTGCAGCTCTGTGACTCTTCAGATCTCACTTAAAATTTACAGGATATTACAATCTTCTTGGTATCGGTTTCATTATGTAAGGAAGGATGCTAATGCACGGTAATCAATTCAAAGAAGGCTTTCTTAATCAATACAAAATCAGGTGGAACATTGTTCATAAGGTCACAGGTAGTGAGAGGAGAAGAATTAGGCCATTCGGCGCTTCAAGTCTACTCCACCATTCAATCATGGGTGATCTAACTCTCCCCCTCAACCCCATTTTCCTGCCTTCTCCCCATAACCTCTGACACCCATACTAATAGAGAATCTATCCATCTCTGCCTTAAAAATATCCACTGACATGGCCTCCACAGACTTAATTTCACATGAATTGTGGAATAAATCTCCTTAATTCTCGGACGAATCTATCTGTATTTCTAATGATCATGATGTTTATACATGCCGTATGTTCTACCCATGTATGAGTCTACATTGTCAGGGTCTTACTTCATGAAGCAAAGGGGTGGTGGGGCACTTTGTATCCATCTGACGGCCATCGGCCACTGCCTGGTTTTGTTAGATTAGTTTAGTTTAGTTTAGTTTAGTTTATTGTCACATCCACTGAGGCACAGTGAGAAGCTTTTGTTGCCAGCGGAAAGACAATACATGATTACAATCGAGCCATTCCGCAGTGTACAGATACATGATAAATGGAATAACGTCTAGTGCAAGGTAAAGCCAGTAAGGTCCGATCTAAGATAGTCCAAGGATCACCAATGAGATAGGTAATAGTTCAGGACTGCTCTCTGCTTGTGGTAGGATGGTTCAGTTGCCTGATAACAGCTGGGAAGAAACGGTCCCTGAATTGGGAGGTGTGCGTTTTCACACTTCCATCCTGCCCAAGTATCCAAGATCTCCCATTCCAACTCGAGGAGCAGGTTATCCTGGCTTGGAGAAACTCCCAGCAGTTGTTCTTGCTTTCTACCAGAGTCACTATCATATCATATCATCATATATATACAGCCGGAAACAGGCCTTTATCGGCCCACCAAGTCCGTGCCGCCCAGTGATCCCCGTACATTAACACTATCCTACACCCACTAGGGACAATTGTTACAATTTTTACATTTACCCAGCCAATTAACCTACATACCTGTACGTCTTTGGAGTGTGGGAGGAAACCGAAGATCTCGGAGAAAACCCACGCAGGTCACGGGGAGAACGTACAAACTCCGTACAGTGCAGCACCCGTAGTCAGGATCGAACCTGAGTCTCCAGCGCTGCATTCGCTGTAAAGCAGCAACTCTACCGCTGCGACACCGTGCCGTCACTGTGGGACATTCGTGGACAATCTAAAGGATTCTTGCCCACACCAAACTTAAATTCTCTGGCCTATAAAGATATTATAAATATCATTTGCATAACCCTGTCATTTTCACTTCTGAATTCCTATTATCATTTTTGCACAGATTAACATAAGTATGAGTGTCAGTAGAGTAATTTTACACATTTTAAAAATAATTATTGCAATCCTTCTTGTCCAGCCATATCCCATACAGTTAGCAGAAACTAATATTTGACTCATCTTTAATTATGCAATGTATTACACATTCCCTCCCAAGTCCTCTTAGCATTTGACATGCAGTTTCTGTCGCACAGTCCCATATTTGTCTTCTCCTTTGCTTATTTCAACACCAAATTCCTAAGCTAAAAAAAAGTTACCTTTGGCAAGGTCTACAGTCAAATTCACCTGAATGCAAACAGATTGGTTGAGAATTTTTATTTCTCTCTGTTGACATTGAACCAGTTTCTATGGCAATTGTGCACTTGAGAACCCAGTTCCTCAACTTTCCAATGGCTTCACTGGATAAATGGTTCATGAGCTGTTCAAGCAGCAGCAGAGGAGCATTGTCATGGCCGTATTGTTATCAGCCTATTTCTTTCTGAAACCGATGCTGAAAATCATGACTCTAAGAAATCCCATGTCAAAAACCTCTTGCAACTTTGCAACCAGATTTCAACTTGACTTGTACTTTGAAGAACTTGGAGTATTCTGATTTGCATGAAATAAATATATATTTAAAATGTAATATAGAAAATAAAACATCTACACTGATTGGGCCTATCTTTTATGACTCTTGTCAAGTTTTGCTGACATGACTCATGACTCATGACATGACAACAAGTCTGAAGAAGGGTCTCGACCAGAAACGTCACCCATTCCTTCTCTCCAGAGATGCTGCCTGTCCCGTTGAGTTACTCCAGCATTTTGTGTCTATCTTCGATTTAAACCAGCATCTGCAGTTCTTTCCTACACATATGACTACAAGTGTCAGGTTGAGTTGACTTGGAGCTGTCAGGCCTCTATCATCTGTTTTTCCCTACCACTGATGCCCGGCATCAACCACTATGCATTCCTGAGCATGACTTTGAATATTATTAACGAATGTGTACGGTTTTTCCAGAAATTTGAATGTACTCTAATGTCTCTCCCACTCACACCCTTGAGTTGATCCTGTGCCGATGGTTATTGAGGAGCAAGTGCTGCTGTCAATTTGTGAATTCCCAAAGATTTGCATTCTTCAAACTGGAAAATGCTCTCCTCATTCTGAAACTATGGCCCCAGTGTTCCCACGGGGTACTGATTGAGAATGATCAGCCATGATCACATTGAATGGCGGTGTTGGCTCAAAGGGCCGAATGGCCTACTCCTGCTCTTATTGTCTATTGTCTATTGTCTATTGTCTATCTTAAGGGAATAACTTTACGGATTCGAGCCGATCAGTCCCTCTCAGAATGTGTGTACTTATGTGTACTGAATTCAATAAAACCAACAGATGGGCACTGTTTAGTTGGACACTGTGACAACATATTTTAGAGGCAATATGAAAACCTTCATGCAAGTACCTACAACATTTTCAAACTAATATTGAACACAGACATTGCAGAATCTCATTTCTAAAAAGACGCTGCTATATTTAGGAAGCATGAAATTATGGATGAGGATCCAGCCATATGGTAGATTTTACATTTGAATGCACTGATGAAACAGAGCAAACAGCCTTTAATAACCTGGCTTCAACCACTGGTGACAATGACAACCTAGCCTTGCCATACAATATTAAACAGTTGGCACAAAACCGAAGATGATAACTGTTTAAAAAAGACTTTATCAGTGCAGAGTAGAACATTTCAGCAACAACAACCACTTTCTAAAGACAAACACGGCACTTCTCGGCAGATTTTTCATTAGAAATGTGATTGTTTCCATTTGAAATCTGCATCTTTTTCATTTATTATTAATTATTGCTTTGCTACAGATGCTGAAACTGAGCCCGGGCCAATACAGGAAAAAAACAAACATGCAGTTATCCACTAGACTGTATCTGCTGCTCCCCTTCCAGGCTAGAAGTGAATTAGAGCGGAGTGAAGTGGTTCTCTACGATGTAACGAAGGATGAAGATTGTCCGGCAGGCTGAGTGAGAGTGCTGTGTCTCAGATCCTCAAGTGCTGAGAACAATTGCTCTGGGTTCCGCCACAGACACGGAAGGTGAGAAGAAACAGGGCCCTTGCAGTCCTACGACGATAGGTGAGACGAGCTACTTTCTTTAAAACTTAGTCCCAGCTAAGATACACTTTGGATTCAGTGGAGCACTGGATGTTCTCCAACAAGAGGTTGCAATTTGCTGAAGAGCCATTTTAAAATATTGAAGCAAAACTGGCTTTTTTGTTTCGCAGAGAAGATAAAAGTGCAACCGAAAATAACCTCCTCAATTAACCATTATAAATATGAAATGTTTCTTTCACATTTTCTACAGGCTTTCAGGTGGTTCCGCCTGTCAGAGTGTTTCACCATCATAAATGTTATATAACAGTATCAGTGACATATCAAAGCCTCCCCGCAGGTATCTGTCAACTTTGATTTTCCTTGCACTTTCACTTTACATTTTAAATGTTATTCATATCCATGTATTCTAATTAATGCAGAGGGACTGATTTCTATCATGAATATAACTTCAGATTCAGACATGGATCAGTGATTTGCAGCAGGGTACATTGAAGAACAATTCCTTGTTTACATGAAACTCCCAGAGTAAATAGTGTACACACAGTAATGGTAAATACAACAGTAAATACAAAGCCAAGTGCAAAACGTAGAAGATTCTGCTGCAAAAGATCCAAAGCAATGCAAAAATATTATTAGAATGCAATAACGGAACAAGTGGACGAGATTAAATTAAGCTGAAATGTCTGTAGTGGATTCTCCAGAAAAGGGGGTGTGAAAGAGGGAGACACGAAATGCTGGAGCAACTCAGCGGGACAGGCAGCATCTCTGGAGAGAAAGAGTGGGTGACGTTTCGAGTTGAGACCCTTCTTCAGACTGAAAGAAGTGTGAAAAAGGTGATTGGTTCAGGAGTCGGAGAGGAATGGAAAAGAAGCTGTTCTTCAGTCTGGATTTTTTTGTGCTTTCAAGCTCCTGTATCTTTTCCCAGAAGGCAGAGGAGAGAAAAATAAAAATGGCCAGGGTAGCAGGCATCCCTGACGAAACTTCCAGAACTTCCAGAACAAGGGGCCACAGTTTAAGAATAAGGGGTAGGCCATTTAGAACAGAGATGAGGAAGAACTTTTTCAGTCAGAGAGTGGTGAAGGTGTGGAATTCTCTGCCTCAGAAGGCAGTGGAGGCCAGTTCGTTGGATGCTTTCAAGAGAGAGCTGGATAGAGCTCTTAAGGATAGCGGAGTGAGGGGGTATGGGGAGAAGGCAGGAACGGGGTACTGATTGAGAGTGATCAGCCATGATCGCATTGAATGGCGGTGCTGGCTCGAAGGGCTGAATGGCCTACTCCTGCACCTATTGTCTATTGTCTATTGTCTTCCTGATATCAACATACCATGAAGATGGATGGGATGGAAAAAAGTGACAAGTCTGCGATCACCATTTTCTGCAGTTTCAGGTGGTCGACGGGATAGCAGTTGCCAAACCAGGCAGCAATGCATCCCGTCAGAAGACTTTCCATAGCCCATCTGTAGACGATCAAGAGAATCACCACCGACGTGCCAAATCTTCACAAATGCCAAAGAAAATGAACACGCTGATGCATTTTCTTGAGCACTGCATCAGTGTGAAGGAATGAGGTTGGCCTTGGAGCTGTCGACCATCTCTGCGGCAGGTCCAATGATGAGGATAGTGGTGTATTCCCCCCTCACTTCCTCAGGTCAACAACTAACTCTTCTGTCTGGCTGATGTCAAGGGTTAGGTTACCTTCCTGACACCGTGATACAAGGTTCTCAGTCTCTTTCCTGTACTTTGTCTATTTACTGTTGTTGATCCGGTTGAAAAGAGTGAAATAATTGGCAAATTTAAAAAATCGAGTCGGGATTGTACTTGTTCAGAAACCAGCATTCTGACATCACATTGCCAAGGTGATCCTAAGCTGAATTTAGCGTAAGACAATAGACAATAGACAATAGACAATAGGTGCAGTAGTAGGCCATTCAGCCCTTCGAGCCAGCACCGCCATTCAATGCGATCATGGCTGATCACTCTCAATCAGTACCCCGTTCCTGCCTTCTCCCCATACCCCCTCACTCCGCTATCCTTAAGAGCTCTATCCAGCTCTCTCTTGAAAGCATTCAACGAACTGGCCTCCACTGCCTTCTGAGGCAGAGAATTCCACACCTTCACCACTCTCTGACTGAAAAAGTTCTTCCTCATCTCCGTTCTAAATGGCCTACCCCTTATTCTTAAACTGTGGCCCCTTGTTCTGGACTCCCCCAACATTGGGAACATGTTTCCTGCCTCTAATGTGTCCAATCCCCTAATTATCTTATATGGGAGTTGGCATCTTCTGTAAACCTATTTTTCCTCTATGTAAATTGCAAGGGCTCATATTGCCCAGAAGACTGGCACAAATGTAGGCAAAATGGAGCATAATTTAGAGTTACATAGTTTGTGAAAGATTTTTTTTAAATCATTTGTATAAAAAAGTTCAGGAAATGGATTTTCCTTTAAAAGCAACTTTGTTAAAATCAAAGACATTAAGAATTAAAATATAATTTTCAATTACAAAATTGTTTTGTTCTATACAGAAAAAAATGCCCATTCATTTAATAAATACATTATTGGTTTGCATTATAATGAATGCATGATTGGTTCTAATTCCATTCTTTATTAGTCTGATGCTTTTACTGTTTTTTCTATGGCGAAAATATCCAATAACACTCAATTTGGATCAATCAGATCCAAGATACAAACTGTGAATTTGTTATGGGATTTTTGTTTCACATCTTAAATGCTTTTCATAACTGATACACCCTTAATTAACTCAGTCCATTGAAATGCATTTTAGTTATATTTACAGATGTTCTAATTTCTCTGGGGATGTTATAATTGGGATCAGGATGATAAATAAACAATCTGTGTTCCTGTAGCTGTGTGCCAAAAATGAGGAGCATAATTCAAAATCAAAGTATGAATCTGAATAAGTAAATAGGTAACAAAAGAAAATCATGGGAGATCGACATTAAATTTTAAAAGCTGGCAACTCCTGCACTAATCCCTGGTCTCCTCATCACATTGCCAGAGTGAATCTTTACTCTGTCCGTTAGAATTGATTTATTTTTCCTGCGATCTGATGGTGCCAGAAGGTGACAACATTCCGTAGTCATAACAACACATTTGATACTATTGGTGTACCTACCCACTTTGATGTTTCTGAGAGGTAATTTAGTGCTATCTTACTAATGGAACATCCAGTGATACGATCTCTTTTACACGCAATAACCTACTCATTTTAGCCAGTGATGGGCCCAATGGGCATCCCTGCATCCTTTTCCCATCAGTTTGTTCTCCGGTTTGCCTTGGTTTCTTTTTATTACCAACACCATTATGCTCAGTCCTTTACACATTTTAAATTAGGATTCTACTGCTGGGTTTCATAAGCATTCATAACAACAGGAAAATAAAATACACATTTTAAACATGTTTGTTTCAGTCCGGTTGTACCCAGTGTGGCCTTTTGTGACGTGAAAGATGCATCTTCTGGATGCGCTGGGACCCATCCTCAGTGATGTGACCTGGGGTCACGGGGTGTTTCGGGTCAGATCCTTCCTGCACCACCGGAATCTCACTACCAGCGCACGCTGCCCTCGGGACGGCTGCTATGGAGAGGAGACGGTGGCCCACCTCTTCACAGAGTGTGGATTTGCCAAGAGAGTCTGGAGAGGTCTGCAGGGGTCCCTGTCACGATTTATTCCGAGCAGCTCCGTCACAGAGGACTCTGTGATCTACGGACTGTTCCCAGGGACGCATTCGGAGACTGACATCGAGTGCTGCTGGAAGGTCATCAACTCGGTGAAAGACGCTCGTTGGTCTGCCCGAGCTTTGTTGACCTCCCGGCGGAGCGAGCTGTCCGTCGGGGAATGTTGCCGACTGGCCCGCTGCAGACTGCAGGAGTACGTGCTGAGGGACGCACTGAAGCTCGGTGCAGCCAACGCCAAGGCCCTGTGGGGGACGACCACAGTCTGGGGTCCTTCCGCTGCTGGACATGGGGGGAAGGGTGTGGTGGAGAGAGACGCCCCTCCAAATAAGGGACACTGTGTAAATTTCGATGTAAATTCGGAAATTAATACCTGTATTGAACGTGTAACCTCCGGGAATGTCGGATGGGGTTGTTGAAAAGAAGATGTTTTGTAAATATTTATTACTTGAATAAAGTATTTTTTGATATAAAAAGTGTTTCGGGTCTCACAACATCAGACACCCTCGCCCAGGCGACCCAGCCGTGGTTGACCAGACCCCAACTTGCATCCCAGCAGCAACCGCCCACGGATCAGCCCTCTTAACAACTACTCTGCAGGGGTTTGGAGACCCTGGTGCGTGGAGGGACTGGGCTCTGTGGGGTGAGTCCTGGCCAGGCTCCCCCTGCGTCTCACCAGGTTCAAGGCCTGTGCACTGCACCTCTTTCTCCTTCTTCGAGCATTTCATTCTTGCCTGATGGCATAAGGCCTTTCCGTAGCTTATTGGGTTGCTTTCTCACGAAAGGCACAGACTGGGGCTGCCAACCCATCCTGTCCCGGGTGCCATCTTTCCGTGCCTTCAACTGTCTCTCCAGTAGTCACCAAACTATTCTCGGTTGTCACCCAGTCTATTCCTAGAGTGCCGCTGGCTGAGCCAGACTTGAATGTATAATACAATATACCTATGGTTCCTTAGATTTTTCCAAATCAAATTTCATCTATCATTTCATCAGACATCTGCAGCCCTTGGACAATGGTGGCCAAGTGGAATATGTATTTTTGAATTGTTCATTTTGAGTGTCTGGAAAAAAAAAATCTGTTATTTTTATGTGGCCAGACATGGTGAAGTGCATTTAGTAAAGTAGAAAAGATGTTAGGCTCCTAAACAGAAGCATTGATTGCAAAAGTAAGGAGATTACATTGAAACCCTATAAAACATTGACCAGGTCATAAACAGAGTATTGCATTCAGAAGCTACTCTGTGTGAGGCTTTAGTCAACCTGTCCTCATACTACATAGAGAATGATCACCTGAGAGCCAATCCATCTAAAACCCAAGTCCTCACCTTCCACTTGAAGAACAAGAATGCAAATCGAAGGTTGAAGATCATATCGAATAGAGTCAGATTGGAGCACTGTGACAGTCCAGTCTATCTCGGTGTGACTCTTGATCGATCTCTGACCTACAAAGCACATATCACCAAGCCTAAAGGAAAAGTCAGTTCCACAAATGATCTTCTCAGCAAGCTGAGTACCTCAAAATGGGGAGCAAATTCTAAAACCATTTGATCAACAGCTCCGGCTCTCTGCTTCTCCACTGCCGAGTCTGCCTGCGCAGTATGGGAGCGCTCAGCTCATGCAAGGAAGATTGATCCTGTGCTAAACACAAGCCGTCGCTGCATCAGTGGATGCATGAAACCTACCAAGACTGACAACATCTACCCACTCTCTGGCATTGCACCTCCTGGAATCAGAACAGCTGTAGCCAGTCAAAAAGAACGCCTCAGACAATCAGAGGATGGAAGACACCCCCTACATGACCACCCTTTGCTGCCTCAGCGTTTGAAATCACGCAGAAGTTTCCTCTCTTCTGTCCATCCCCTGGACCGCAGTGCATCGTCCAGAAGGGTCAAACTCTGGGAAGAGAGACTAGAGAAATCTCTGGAAGACACTCACATGGCAACCGATCCCTCTGAGAAACTCCCACCAGGTTCCGACCGACCGTGGATAACCTGGCGCAGTCTCAACAGACTGGGGACAGGCATGGGGAGGGGCAAATCGAACATACTGAAGTGGGGATGTACT
Source organism: Rhinoraja longicauda (assembly GCF_053455715.1). Classification (NCBI taxonomy): domain Eukaryota; kingdom Metazoa; phylum Chordata; class Chondrichthyes; order Rajiformes; family Arhynchobatidae; genus Rhinoraja; species Rhinoraja longicauda. The sequence continues at coordinate 62,815,546 of NC_135960.1, read as the reverse complement.
GAAGATGCGGCAGACTGCGAGTGTGGACGGGGCCTCAAGACTGTGGAACATCTCCTGAGCTGGGACGTGCTGCATGACACACGCACTGTAAAGGATCTTGCAGAGGACAATGACGTGGTACTAAAATTTGCTCGCTATTGGCAAACAGCTGTGTGATGACACGAATAAAAAAAAATTCTGGCCACTGGAAAGACTGCAGAAAAGATTTACTGGAGTATTTCCATGGTCGGGGGATTTCAGTTTCAAGTCACACTGGCGAATCTGGAGTTTTTCTCGCTGGAGCAAAGATTGAACGAAAGTTGATAAAGGTATACAGATTATGACCGGTTTAGAAAGAGAGAAGCTTTTCCTGTTAACTAAACGATTCAATCACCAAGGCACACAGTAATGGGCAAAAGCTGCAAGGGAGATGTGAGCAAAAGCATTTTGCAGCAAAGGTTGTTATAATCTGGAGCTCAATGCACTCAAGTGTTGTGGTTATCAGAATGGCATTGAACTGGTGTATGCAATGAATTAATTTTCAGGATTGTGGAGAAATAATGGAGGAATGGAATGGGCTGGATTACTCCACTGAGAGCTAGCATATGAAGCAATGGGCTGAATAGTCTCCTTCATACGTGATCCTATGATTCTACATGTGATAATAATGCTACATCATGATGAATTGCAACATGCCCTACTTGGCAACATTTAAAATGCCTACCTCTGGCCTTCAGTGCACACGAATAACACAGATAAGACAAACTGCCCATCCCACTCCTTCATTCTCATGGGATTGGCAGCAGAGATATCAGTAGAAGTCCTTGGTTTTGCTTCATCCAGTGGGCAGAAAGGTCAGGATCAGTTCCCATTTTAGGTCATTATTTAAAATTGAAATTTTACATATTACCTAAATAATCCAGGTTCTGGATTCCCTGGGTATGTTCTCATGTTAGAATCAGCGTGGGGAATCTGTGTTCTTGCTGCAGAGTGCAAAAGATAATGAGCAGAATTTAGTCGTTCAAATAACTGAAGAGTATCAATCGAAATAGGCACATCAGATTGAATTCTCAGCATCCCAGTACAAATAAGGTTGTGATAATAGGGGGTTTTAACTTTACCAATAATGACTGGGAATGGCAGGAAGGTTTCCTCAGGCAATATGTAGAGGGCCCCACAAGCTTGATCTAGTCCGTAGCCCCTATTGAGAGGGGCAAGTTGATGAAGTGTTTGTGGATGAGCACCTGAGAAAGCAAACGCAATGCTAGCATTTATTTCAAGAGGGCTAGAATACAAAGACCGGGATGTAATGACAAGGCTTTATAAGGCACTGGTCAAGCCGCATTTGGAGTATTGTGAACAATTTTGGGCACCATATCTGAGGAAGGATGTGCTGGCTCTGGAGAGGGTCCAGAAGTGGATTACAAGAATGATCCCAGGAACGAGTGGGTTAACATATGATGAGCGTTTGTCGGCACTGGGCCTGTACTTTCTGGAGTTTTGAAGGATGAGGGGGGACCTCATTGAAACGTACAGAATAGTGAAAGGCTTGGACAGAGTGGATGTGGAGAGGATGTTTCCACTAGTGGGAGAGTCCAAGACTAGAGGACACAGAATTAAAGGATGTTCCTTTAGGAAGGAGATGAGGAGGAATTTCTTTAGTCAGAGGGTGGTGAATCTCTGGAATTCTTTGCCACAGGAAGCTGAGGAGGCCAAGTCAATGGATATTTTTTAAACAGAGATAGATAGACTCTTGATTAGTACGGGTGTCAGGGGTTATGGGGAGAAGGCAGGAGAATGGGGCTAGGAGGGAGAGATAGATCAGCCATGATTGATGGCGAAATAGACTTGATGGGCCAGAGTCTGCTCCTTTCAATTATGACCTAATGGGCCATTTGAGACCAGCGACCACTGTTCTAGTAGGTTTAAGACAGTTATGGATTCAAGATTCAAGATTCAAGATTCAAGATAGTTTTATTTGTCATCCAAAAAAGTTTTTTGGACGAAATTCAGTCACCCACAGTCCAACAATAAAAGCACTAAAATAGGCAGATTACACAATAAAGCATTAAAATAGGCAAATGACACAACCCCAAAAACACACAAAAAAAGAAACATCCATCACAGTGAGTCTCCTCCAGTCCTCTCCTCACTGTGATGGAAGGTCACAAATGTCTTTTCCCTTCCCCTGCCGTCTTCTCCCGCGGTCAGGCTGTTGTGGTTCCAGGCCGCGCCGGACGGTCCGCAGCGGGCCGACCCAAGCCCCGATAGAGATAGATAGGATAGAGGCAGGGTGGATCCACAAATTCAAATTCAAATTAAAGTAGTCCAGGCTGAAGTGAAAGTGGACATTGGTGGGTGAGTGTTACTTGATTGCATTGTCAATAACACCATCTTCAATCTGCTCTTGATTGAGAGTAGACTGGACAGTAAATAGCAATACTGAACCTTTCCTGTTTGTCTGCACAGTGTGTCACCCGGGCAAACCCTGGGCTAACGCGGTTGCTAAACACTTTAACTCCACTTCTTATCCCCATACTGGCCTTTCTGTCCAGGGCCTCCTCCACTGTCAGCGTGAGGCCGAACACAAATTGGAGGAACAGCACCCCATATTTTGCCTGGGCATCTTACAACCCAGCGACATGAATATTGATTGCTCTAATTTCAAGTAACCCCTGGATTCCTTCTCTCTCCATCCCTCCATCCATCCTGTCATCCTGCATAGTTTCACTAAAGGTGCTCATTATCACCTTTTTCACTGCTAACAATGGAGCATTATGGGCTCCACCTTTCTCCTATGTTCTTTTCACACCTTTCATTCTTTTGTTCTTTGTACATTTTCAAACCTCTAGTTGCCCTCTCCCCCCGACTCTTGGTCTGAAGAAGGGTCTCGACCCGGAACGTCACCTGTTCCTTTTCTCCAGAGATGCTGCCTGACCCGCTGAGTTACTCCAGCATTTTGTGTCAATTATCAATATTGTTGGGTGATATCATCATAACTTCACCGCAACAACTGCACTAAGAGGTTCCTCTGGCTCAGGAATGCAGATCTACGGTTTTCAGCATCCAGGATGTTGTTTGGTTCCACAGCCTTAACTGCATTCTGTTCCCTCGGTCATTTCTTCACGTCACGTGGAGTGAGCTGAATTGGCCGGAGACCACCTTCTGTGATGATGGACATCCAGAGCTAAGGTTGATGATTTATTCTGCATCTCTGGGTGAATTGCTATGATTGCTTCAAGTTTATTTTCAGCTCACAAATTCCGTGCCCACCGCCTTTGGGCATGAGGATATATATTTTTGGAAATTCTCCGCCTACTGGCTATTGATTGTCAAGCAACCGTGCAAGATCATCTCTGACCCCTCTCACCCTGGCCACAAACTATTTGAAGCACTTCCCTCTGGAAGGCGACTCCGGACTGTCAAAGCAGCCACAGCCAGACATAAAAACAGTTTTTTTTCCACGAGTGATAGTTCTACTCAGTAACCAAAGTCTGTAGTCTCTTTTTTGCTCTGGTTTATTTTCACCCACATGTTTAGACCGTAATGTTGTATCCTTATTGTTTTGATGTGTTTATGCTTTATTCTTTATTGTTAACTGTATGTTTGTGTTGTCATTTGTGAGCGGAACATTCCTTTTATATGCACATACTTGGCCAATAAATTTATTCATTCATTCATTCATTCATTCATTCATTCATTCATGCCTTATTGTGGCAGGAGTGTAGGACATTAATCTGATATGACTTACACATCCATTGCAATGATGTTTTGTTGTTTAGTATGCATGCAATCTTGGGTCACCTGGTTGGCAATTCATTAAAGGTTTGTATCCAGATATTTATGTGCATCTGCACCTTTGCAAGTCCACTCCATTTATAACCTTTATAACCTTTCTGTGGAGCATACTGAATCTGAAGGCAGAGGTTATTTGAGGAAGGACATTCTTGCTATTGAGGGAGTGCAGCTTAGGTTCACGAGGTTAATTCCCGGGATGGCGGGACTGTCATATGATGAAAGAATGGAGCGACTGGGCTTGTATTCACTGGAATTTAGAAGGATGAGAGGGGATCTTATAGAAACATATACAATTATTAAGGGATTGGACACGCTAGATGCAGGAAACATGTTCCCGATGTTGGGGGAGTCCAGAACCAGGGGCCACAGTTTAAGAATAAGGGGTAGGCCATTTAGAACTGAGATGAGGAAAAACATTTTCACACAGAGAGTTGTGAATTTGTGGAATTCTCTGCCTCAGAAGGCAATGGAGGCCGATTCACTGGATGCATTCAAAAGAGAGTTAGATAGAGCTCTTCAGACTAGCGAAATCAAGGGAAATGGGGAGAAGGCATGAATGGGATACTAATTGTGGATGATCAGCCATGATCACATTGAATGGCTGTGCTGGCTTGAAGTGCCGAATGGCCTCCTCCTGCACCTATTGTCTATGTATCTATGTTTCTATGTTATGGAAACTTAAGAATTTAAAGAAGATTAAACAAGGCTTTACTATTAAGCGAGGTAAACAAAAGGAATATTCCTGGAATTGTTTTTATTTTTAGAACAACAATTATTCTTCACTGTTTGAATCACACCAATTGCCTAAACATTTAATACTTAACATGAGTTCCTCAACAAAAAAAGAACAGGCAAGCTCAGACCAAAGACACTATGAACAAATCTTCCCTTTTCCTCAGTTTGCCAGCTCTGATATTCGGATGATTTAAATGCAGTCCCAGATCTCTCTTAAAAGTGGTGACAGGGTCTTCTAATAACATATTCTTTCTAATCATTCTCTCCACATCCACGCGGGTAATATTAAACTGCTGAAGTCCTCGGCTGTGGGATGTAGAAGAAAATTATTTCCCTTTTCAGTTTATTAAGACAAATCACTTTTTGAGAATATAGAGCCTAGGACATATAACATATAGAGCCCAGCACAGGAACAGGCCCTTCAGCCCACAATATTTGTTCTCATCCTGATGTCAGGTTAAACTAATCTCCCCCGCCGATACATGATCTATATCCCTGCATTGACCGGCAAATCCACATCTATATACTTAAACTCTCGTTTGTTTGTTTGTTTGTGATCGAACTTCAGCAAAAACAGTACAAGGTAGCGTAACAATTTTAGGCCCACCTTACTCACTGTCATCACTTTAATGGTAAAAATGGTAGTTTTATTGAAATCGGTGTTATATTTTGTAAGTTATTCACATTTTAAAGTTTAAATCTACCTCCTAGGGATGGAGGGGGGGAGGGTGGGTGGGGGGAGGGAGGGGAGGAGGGAGGGGAGGAGGAGGGGAGGAGGGCGGGGGATAAGGGGGGTTGAGGGGGATGGATTGAGGGGGAGGGGAAGGGGGAGGGGAGGGAGGAGGGTGGAGGAGGATGCAGTGGGGGGAGGGAAGGGGAGAGGAAGGTGGAGGGGGGTGGAGGGAGGGGGAGAGAGGGGAGGGGGAGGAGAAGGTGCTACACCAATGCAGGGGAGGTTTGGGCCCAACGGGTCCACTTGGTCTAGTACCTTTCTAAAAGCCTGTTAAATGCCACTATTGTATCTGCCAACCCTGACAGTGTATTCTAAGTACCCACCATTCTCTGTATAAAAGACTTGCCCCACACATAAAGATCATGTATCGGCACAGGAGATAAACTTTGCCTTTCTCACCTGACAGCCAGGCTCTTCAGTGTCAGGCATTATCACCCTGGAAAAAAGGTTCTGATTTTCTACCCTACCTATCTATGCCTCTCATAATCTTATACACTTGTATCAGGTCTCCTCTCAACCTCCGACACGACAGAGGAAACAATCCACGCTTGTCCAAACTCTCCTTATAACCAATGCTCTGTAATTCAGGCAGCATTCCGGTAAACCTCTGATGCGCCCTCTCCAACATCCTTCCTGGAATGGAATTCCCCATTTCCATTGATGAAGAAAGAAATGAACGATAATGAATCTCCATTTGTCTCTGCAGTGCAGTCCCAGTTTCTCAGGTCAGAGACATTAAAGGTGGATGTTAATGCCATCCATTCTATGGATGTCTAAACACAGCTTGAACGTTTCCCTTCCCAATGTCCACTTCCACCAGTGACTAGCTTGTGAACATCAATGGGATCCTATCCTCTTTACTAGCTAAGGCGCAACACAGCCAATAGTTTCCATCGCCTTGCAGATGTTAAATATTGACGGGGGTGCAGCTGATGGGGGTGCAGTGACTGCAAGGTATTGGAAATACATCTTGATTCCCAAGTCACCTTCTGAAAAGAGGGGAAAGCTGTAGCATTTAATCCATCGTTAACGAGAATCGTTTCCTTTCTAATTTCCCGTGATGATATTCTGGTCATGTTAGAGTACTGCTACAGATATATTATATCTCGAGTAAATCATACCCTGCTATAAACGGCAAAGACTGTCCAAGACCTCCTTTAACAAACTCAGTCAACGTAAATAGGTAAGCATTTAAATCCTAACGGTGTTTGAAAAATAATTGTTTAAGTGCCACGGAAATCATACTTAGTTTATCCGCATTAGTCGGTGTCATTTCCCCCTTATGAATCGGTGGGCAGTGGATTCTAAAATCCAGGTTGATTCATGCAGTGTGGTAACAAGGGAATGCATGATAGTTATAAGATGTTTATCCTTCGCATGATGCATTAAAGCGGAATCTGTCTGCTCCCCCAAGTGGGAATAAAGATGAAATTATCTCATGAAGAATCACAAGGAACTTCTCTCTGGAATCCAGGCTTTTATTTGTCTCTCAACCAATATCATTAATAACTGTCACCCAAAAGCATAATACTTTATACTTTAATGCTAACACTTCATATACTGGAATCCTGAAATAAAAACAGAAAATTAGAGTCATAGTCATACAACGTGGTAACATCTTGTTCGTGCCAGCCAACCTGTCATTAGTTCTAACTGGCTGTGTTTGGCCCATTTCCCTCTAAGCCTATCCAATCCATGTACCTGTCCAAATGCTTTTTAAATGTTATGATAGTACCTGTCACAAATACCTCCTTGGCAGCTTGTTCCATATACCTTCCATGCATCATGTAAAAAGGTTACCCCTCACGTTCCTATTGAACCTTTCCTCCCTCACCTTAAATTTTATGTCCTCTGGTTCTTGATTCCCCTACTCTATGCAGGAGACTCTGTGTGTTTACCCGATCTATTCCTTTCATGATCTTATATGGCACGGTAGCGCAGCGGTAGAGTTGCTGCTTTACAGCGAATGCAGCGCCGGAGACTCAGGTTCGATCCTGACTACGGGTGCTGCACTGTAAGGAGTTTGTACGTTCTCCCCGTGACCTGCGTGGGTTTTCTCCGAGATCTTCGGTTTCCTCCCACACTCCAAAGACGTACAGGTATGTAGGTTAATTGGCTGGGTAAATGTAAAAATTGTCCCTAGTGGGTGTAGGATAGTGTTAATGTACGGGGATCGCTGGGCGGGCACGGACTTGGAGGGCCGAAAAGGCCTGTTTCCGGCTGTATATATATGATATGATATGATATGATACACCTCTAAAAAAATCATCCCATTAGCCTTGTGCACTCCAAGGAATGAAGTCCCACCCTGCTCAAAGTCACCCTGTAGCTCAGGCCCCCAAGTCCTGGCAACATTCTCGACTAACCTTCTCTGCACCCTTTGTGGCCTCAGCTACTGGGTGTTTCCAACATCTTTGGCATTCGTTATTATAAATAGAGCATCACATCACAGACGTGGGAGCTCACCGTATACAGCTTGGTTGTTATGCTTGCATGCACCTCAAAACGTACGGAGTTTGTACGTTCTCCCCGTGACCTGCGTGGGTTTTCTCCGAGATCTTCGGTTTCCTCCCACACTCCTAGTGTGTGTAGGACAGTGTTAATGTGCGGGGATCGCTGGGCGGCGCGGACTCGGTGGGCCGAAGGGCCTGTTTCCGCGCTGTATCTCTAAAAATAAACAAATAAATAAATAAATAAATAGATTTTTAAAATAGATCTTAAAAAAGTACCTCCCTTATCTCTGCCCCTGCTGAAAAAAAAATGTTGGGACATCTTTAAAGCCATTTTGTAAATACAAGTCTTGTTCTTTAGTCATAGCACTTCAGTATTGTTTAGCATCAGGACTGCTGTCTGCCCAGTCTGTCTTTCCCACCTGAATACACCTCACATTTTTAGCCTCACAACACGGTCCAGCACCAGGATTCCATTTATCCAATAAAAACAAAGTGACTTTCACCCTCATTTTGCTCTTTGACCCCCAAACTGGACTACATTGCAACACATCTCTCAGTCTTTTAGAGTTCTTCTCATATGTTTTTCTTTTTCATCTTGTTCTACGAATGCATTCATTTTCCCCTTGTTGTTATATTAAGAGGTTATGGGGCATAACTACGTCCCTCTCATTATTTTCCCAGGCTGGCAATATATGGTTTTCCGTTGAAGGAAGTTCTTCTCTGTGTCCTTTTGTTGGTGCTACTGAATTCACCCACGAAAGGCAATTTTACAAAATGACTTATTTGACTCATATGGGCTTAAAATTGAGGTCAGTACTTAAACTTCATCAGTTATTTTCCTTTCATCCACATCCAGCGGAAGATTGGTTCGGAGCCACGAACATTTTGTCAGCAACTTCGCTGGAACCAACATGCTGGAGACTCAAACAAACCAATTAAAACAAACCCTGCAGTTAGGTCTTGTCAACAATAGGAGAATGTTGGAGGCTGCAGTCAAAATCTTCACCCAAGTACTAAGAGAGATTCAATTTTCAGCAAAATGACATGTTGCTTGGTAAAAAATTATAATGCCCTTGTTTCCATGACTTTCCTATCAGTTGTAGCAGCCTTTCTCCACAGTACCCGTCTTCAAAAGATGCAAGCACAGTCACCATTGACGGCTTCATTCACAATCGCGCTTGCCCATTAGTACTATTTTCCAGCAGAGCTCGTCATATTAGAAGCACATAAAATCCACAGTTGATAATCTATTTTCTGTTTATTGCTGCTTATGCTTGATCTTCTCAGCAGAAAGTGACCCTCCTGTTCATAGTCCAGATACTTTGCCTTTGACAGGGTAGGTTCCCTATATTTGGCACAGTTACTGCATATAGTTTGCAGCTGGTGTTCCATGTATTTACAAATCAGTGCATCTTGACAACGTACTTGCCATTTAACAGTCATTACTCAGTGTATCTAACAGCCAGTTACTAACAGTGCTGAACATGCTATATAGTAGAGGCTGTTTGCTTTACTCTGCCTCTGAAAATTGAATGCTATCAAAATCGGGTAGCACTGGAAAACATGCCCTGCAATTGCAAGATGCAACTAAATTCTTCCTAGTTTGACCTGATAAAAATGATGCTCGTACTTCATTCACATGATTTACTTTAGAATAACTGACCATTCATTGTACACTTACTGTTGTTGTTACTGCGTCTAATGTGCCTGTAAAGCTGTGGCAGGTAAGAATTACATTGCTCCCAATCTTATTTGGTGCAGATGACAAATAAACACCCTACAGCATCCAGCCAGCAGCAATTGTGTGGTTCTTTCCATTACGATTTATCCTGGGATTGCAATTTCATGAGTGACTAGCATGAGTTGAAAACAGTCACTGCTGATTGAAACCAAACTGACACCTCTTAAAGGGGATCTGTTCACTGCCTCAAGCAGTTTCTGCGTGTGATTACAAAGCTTTCAGAGAATATGCTAAACCGGGCTGACACAGAACATCTCCATTGCGTCTGGAGGACATGAATCCATGGTCTCCAGGGTTACTGCCTGACCTGACATGGATTCATGTTCTCCTGCAGATGGTGATTTACCAAGGTAAGGCCCAGAATGCTGAAATTACTCCAGCATTTTGGGTCTTTCCTTGGTAAACCACTATATTCAGCTCCTTATTTCTACATCTCAATTTTCCACCAAGGTACCGGACTCCTTAATGGAGCTGAAATCTTGCACGAGCTTCAACAGTACCAGTTTCCAAAATGTCTGTAATTGTCCAGCAGCAAAAAGCATCACATTCAAGCCTACTTCCGATCAATTTATTCACAAAATGCTGGAGTAACTCAGCAGGTCTGGCAGCATCTCGGGAGAGAAGGAATGGGTGACATTTTGGGTCGAGACCCTTCTTCAGACGAAGGTTCGCTACCCGAAACATCACCCATTTCTTCTCTCCAGAGATGCTGCCCGTCCCGCTGAGTTACTGCAGCCTTTTGTGTCTATCTTAAAAAAGAGAATTGAAGGTATATATTCACAAAATGCTGGAGTAACTCAGCAGGTCAGGCAGCATCTCGGGATCAAACCAGCAAGTCATTATCGAAGATAGACACAAAAAGCTGGTGTAAGTCAGCGGGTCAGGCAGCATCTCTGGAGAAAGGGAATAGGTGACGTTTCGGTCCTTCAAACAGTCATTACCTTCCATTGAAATAAGACAGAGAGGGTGGAAGAATAGAGCAGGTGAGTGCTAGGTGAACAACGGCGGCACGGTGGCGCAGCGGTAGAGTTGCTGCCTTACAGCGAATGCAGCGCCGGAGACTCAGGTTCGATCCTGACTAAGGGCGCCGTCTGTACGGAGTTTGTACGTTCTTCGTGTGACCTGCGTGGGTTTTCTCCGAGATCTTCCGTTTCCTCCCACACTCCAAAGACGTACAGGTATGTAGGTTAATTGACTGGGTAAATGTTGTTTTTTTTAATTGTCCCTAGTGTGTGTAGGATAGTATTAATGTGCGGAGATCGCTGGGCGGCGCGGACTCGGTGCGCCGAAGGGCCTGTTTCCGCGCTGTATCTCTAAATCTAAAAAATAAAATAAAAATCTAAACCCTCCTGGTGTGAAACATTGGACTTCTCTATGTGGTAAAGGTATGGCGATACCTGGATCATCATGACCCAATTTGCAAAGCAGGGTGACATGCCATGGTTGATGAAACATTCGGAAGCCGCACAACCCTTGCATCTGAACACGCTCTGCTATCAATTTGCTATGCAGTGTGAAAAAATGGGCTCCTGATTCACACAGAAAGCTGGAAGGGAATCAGCACAAATCGGAAAATCCACCTACCATTTCCATCGCTCCATTGAGCATCAGTGCCCATACAATTTGGCAAAGAGTGCAGTTTACTTGGCAGTCAGTAATCCCTGTATTTAGCCATGAATACTCCCTGTGTTTGGAAGTCACAACTGCCTGATTTGGGATGAGTAGTCTTTGTATCTTACATACAGCACTCTGTGTTTTTGGCTGTAACATTCTCCCTTATATTTCATTGCCAAATTTACGCAACTAACATTGAGTTTGTGAGGGCAACATTATCTTTCCAAAATGGGTGCTTTAAAAAAAAAATTACGCATGACATTGAGAGGTTTAAAAAAATCCGAAAGTAATTCTTGTGTCCCTCAGATCTGCCCACTTCTGATTTTAATCGGGGTGGTTTTTATACAATTCACAGAGCAGGCGGAAACCCCATTCATGCAATGAGGCTGTTTGTTGCATGGTAGGTTAAACATTGCGACTAAAATGAGAAAAGGAATTTGTATGAATGAGGTAAATGTTTTTTCCTGCACTGCTTGTGGGTAGGAATAATAGGATTACCTTTCCTTGGCTTAACAGTTGGCCTATTTATCCCACTATTCCTGCAACCAGGCCCTCTCCTCCTGATAAATAGACAATAGACAATAGGTGCAGGAGGAGGCCATTCGGCCCTTCAAGCCAGCACCGCCATTCAATGTGATCATGGCTGATCATTCTCAATCAGTACCCCGTTCCTGCCTTCTCCCCATACCCCCTGACTCTGCTATCCTTAAGATATCTATCCAGCTCCCTCTTGAATGCATTCAGAGAATTGGCCTCCACTGCCTTCTGAGGCAGAGAATTCCACAGATTCACAACTCTCTGACTGAAAAAGTTTTTCCTCATCTCAGTTCTAAATGGCCTACCCCTTATTCTTAAACTGTGGCCCCTTGTTCTGGACTCCCCCAACATTTGGGAACATGTTTCCTGCCTCTAACGTGTCCAACCCCCTAATAATCTTATACGTTTCGATAAGATCTCCTCTCATCCTTCTAAATTCCAGTGTATACAAGCCTAGTCGCTCCAGTCTTTCAACATATGATAGTCCCACCATTCCGGGAATTAACCTAGTAAACCTACGCTGCACGCCCTCAATAGCAAGAATATCCTTCCTCAAATTTGGAGACCAAAACTGCACACAGTACTCCAGGTGCGGTCTGTAAATGTCACTCAGCACTATCCGATTTCTTCCTTACTCATGAGGTCCACCTCTGCTCAACTCTACGCTACTCAAGCTGCTGCTTACACATTCCCTCTGGATCTTCCAAGGACACCTCATCTGATTACTCTAATTCCTGGACTGCCTGTTTACCAACTTCCCACTCGCCCAACGATGATATACTAATTCAGACATGTAGCATTCAAATCCCATTTTGTCTGCCAGCATTCTGTGCCTTTGTCATATGATGATCTCAGTACGTGCCCAGAAATGCTATCTTTAATAGTTCGGTAATCTTTTGACAGTTAACGCTCCCTGGAATTGCAGTCTGGATCTGCTGATATTTGACAAGTGACACTTACAATATTTTCAGTTAAAGCCACTCAATCGGAAAGGTGGAAATCTCATCGGGCAGCGCACAGAATTCATGATATTAAGCAGACCGTTATTTATCAATGCTCGCTGAACCAGTGATTCAAGGCATTTTGTCTCAGGCTGTAAATCCACCCTATGTTGAATCATCCAGGGTGCCGCGTGTGAATCTATTGATGCCAGCTCTGCCAGAGTGCGAAGAAGGGTCTCGACCCAAAACGTTACCTGTTCCTTTTCTCCAGAGATGCTGCCTGACCCGCCGATTTGCTGCAGCTTTTTGTGTCTACCTTCGATGCCAACACTCTCAGGTAGACTATGCTCTCTGTAGTATAAGGTAGGCATTGATTTTGGAACCAAGTAGCCACAGCTCCTGGTGCTGGACAGACACTGTTCCCTCATCGTACAGTCACTGACACTGGGGGTCAGGCAGCAAATTGTCCAAGTGGGTGCCAGCTGCCCAATTCCAGGTGTCAAGGCTCCTTGTGGCAGGGAGAGAATGCTCCCAATGGCAGGGTGCAACATTCCCTGTGCATCATGGTACTCCAGTATTAGATGTCCAATGCCCTCTCCAGGTAGTTATTGAGGTGTATTGAGGTGATTGTCATGGTTTCTTGTGTTAGATATTTAATACTCACTCAATGCTCACTGTTCCAGATTGTCAATGCTCCCAATATCGGGCAGTTCTTTGTATCATGTAGTTGGCACAGATAGTCAGAGATCCCAGGTTGTCAATCCTCCCTGCGTAAAGGTGTTAGGACATCCAGTAACAGGAAGTGAATCTTCCCTGTATCAGGTACAAAACATATCGACAAAAAGTCAACAAATAATCCCTTTGTCAGGTAGTCAATGCTCCAAGAATCAAATAATGACCATTTCTTGTCTGGAATAGTTGCTGTTTCATTTACAGGTCGTCAATGCTCTCAGTATCACTCAGGTTATTCCACCTGCTTCAGGTAGTCAAGCCTTCATTGAACAGGTACTCAATGGTCCCATTATTAGGTGGATGTTGCTCCATATGTCAAGTAGTCAATGCTCCTCTATCAGATAATCAATGCACCAAGTGTCAACACTTGCTTCTTCCTGTATCATGATGAAGCCATAACGCCCTCTGTCAGATATTTATTGCCCAGATTCAGATAGTTGCTTTTCCCATTTACAGATAATCAATGCTCTGTCTCAGGTTGTCAAGGTAGTTGGTGCTGCTGTCGTTGCATGTTTAACGCACATTGATAGGAAAGGTTTAGAGGAATACAGATGAAAGGCAGGCAAATGTGACTAGCTTTAATGGGCACTTGGTCGGCATGGACTAGTAGGGCCAAATGGCCTGTTTCCATGTTGTATGATTCGATGGCTCTATGCCAGGGAGACGATGATCCTGCTATCAGTTAGCCTTGTGACAGTTAGACATCATTCCCCATTGGGCCTCGGAACGCCACAGTTGTTTGGACACTCCTATCAAAGCACCTCTCTTTAGGCATTCTTGCTGGTGTACTCTTGCGTGGGCACCTGATTAAGCAATTCTGTTGGGGTATTTCTGTTTGGGTACTTTGGTTAAGCATTCCCCATATGGGCACTCCTACTTGGGCACTCCTACTTGGGCACTCCAACGTGGGCATATCAACTTGGGCACTCCAACGTGGGCACTCCAACATGGGCACTCCAACATGGGCACTCCTACTTGGGCACTTCAACGTGGGCACTCCAACATGGGCACTCCAACGTGGGCACTCCAACGTGGACACTCCAACATGGGCACTCCTACTTGGGCACTTCAACTTGGGCACTTCAACTTGGGCACTCCAACTTGGGCACTCCAACGTGGGCACTCCAACATGGGCACTCCAACGTGGGCACTCCAACGTGGGCACTCCTACTTGGGCACTTCAACTTGGGCACTCCAACTTGGGTACTCCTACTTGGGCATTTCAACTTGGGTACTCCAACTTGGGCACTCCAACTTGGGCACATCAACTTGGGCACATCAACTTGGGTACTACGTAGTGCTCCAACTTGGGAACTCCTACTTGGACACTCGTATTTGAGTACTCCAACTTGGGTACTCCAACTCAGGTACTCCAACTTGTGTATTCCTGTTTGGGTACTCCATCTTGGGTGCTCCTACGAGTACTCCTGTTTGGGCAACTGTTTAGTTATCTCTGTTTGCACAATCCTGTTCGGATGCTTCTACTAGGTCCCTTCTGCAAGACCATCCTTGTTTAGGCATAGTTGCTTACCCACTCCTGCTGAGGCCCTCTTGTTTGGGCATTCGTACTAAAGCACTCCAGTGTGAGCTCTGTTCTGTGCTCATCGTGATTCGAACAATCCACCAGCTATCATGCATGCATTCCTACTTGGGCACATCGGTTTGGGCCTCTATGTTTATCATTGGCCCTTTGGTTTTGGGGGGCAGTGCAGGAGACAGGGGAGCCATGGACACAGAGACAGCGCAGAACATTAAAGGCTTGTGAGTACCTTGCACCATGGGACATGCACATGGTGTGAAGCCAAGATTAATGGGTGGAGTAAAGGGTGTGGGAGCTAGGGAATGATAGTTAGGTGAACAGAAGGAGGCAGGGAATCAGATTATGGGTGATACAAGCAAGAAGCCTTAGCCTTAGAGGGAGTACAGAGAAGGTTCACCAGATTGATCCCTGGGATGGCAGGACTTTCATATGAAGAAAGACTGGATAGACTGGGCTTGTACTCGCTGGAATTTAGATTCTTATTTAGAATCTTATAGAAACATATAAAATTCTTAAGGGGTTGGAGAGGCTAGACACGGGAAGATTGTTCCTGATGTTGGGGAAGTCCAGAACCAGGGGTCACAGCTTAAGGATAAGGGGAGGTCTTTTAGGACCGAGATGAGAAAGTTTTATTTCACACAGAGAGTGGTGAGTCTGTGGAATTCTCTGCCACAGAAGGTAGTTGAGGCCAGTTCATTGGCTATATTTAAAAGGGAGTTAGATGTGGCCCTTGTGGCTAAAGGGATCAGGGGTAATGGAGAGAAGGTAGGTACAGGTTATTGAGCTGGATGATCAGCCATGATCATATTGAATGACGGTGCAGGCTCGAAGGGCCGAATGTCCTACTCCTGCACCTATTTCCTATGTTTCTATGTTTCCATGTTTGATGTTCCCGTGTCATGTTGTAGGTGTTACCATTTTCATCCAACTCAACTCCCTGTGTCAAGTGGGCAATGCTCCCAGTATCAGGTACATTTTGCTCCTTATGTCTGGTAAGCAATGCATCGGGTAATGGAAAGTCAATATTCCTTGTGTCTAGTGATCAATGTTCCTTGTATCAGGTGGTCAGCGCACAAAGCATAAGGAATGAAAGGAACCCAGAGTCAGATTGCCAATGATCTCTTTGTGTCTGCGTGTTAATGTCTCCAGCATCAAGTAGCTGTTGTGCTCTCTGCAAGGAAGTCAATACATCCCCACCACATGGATAACACTCCCTTTGTTCAGCATGTTAGTGCATCTAGTTGTTTCCATCTGTATCTCACAGTAAATTCTCCATGCTTTGTGCTGTCAGTGTGTCCTGTGATAAGTTGTCAATGCACGATGTGTCAGTTCTTCAACAAAAAGAAGTTCTTGCGTTTTGTGTTGAGACATTGGCTTGCTGCATCCCCTATTGGGTAGCCACTGTTCTCTGTGCGTGTTGTCATTGCTTCCTATTTCTGACAAGCAAGGCTTTCTATATCTGGCATTTGACGTTCCCCGAATGAAGTTGTCCATTCTCCATGTGGAAGATAGTCAGTGCCCGTTGCTTTGTGCTATGCAGTCAGGCTCCCAGTTCCCCAGCTTTTATTCCCAGGATGGGATCTGGATAGAGTAGATGTGGAGAGGATGTTTCCACAAGTGTGAGAGTCTAAGGCCAGAGGCAATAGCCTCAGGACAAAAGGATGCACCTCTAGAAAGGAGATGAGGAGGAATTTATTTCGTGGTAAGGTGGTGAATCTGTGGAAATCATTACCACAAACGGATGAGGAGCTCAGGTCAATTGATATTTTTAAGGCAGAGCTTGATAGATTCTTGATTAGTACAAATGTCAGGGGTTATGGGGAGAAGGCAGGAGAATGGGGTTGAGAGGGAGAGATAGATCAGCCATGTAAGAAAATAACTGCAGATGCTGGTACAAATCGATTCATTCACAAAATGCTGGAGTAACTCAGCAGGTCAGGCGGCATCTCGGGAGAGAAGAAATGGGTGACGTTTCGGGTCGAAGAAGGGTCTCGACCCGAAACGTCACCCATTCCTTCTCTCCCGAGATGCTGCCTGACCTGCTGGGTTACTCCAGCTTTTTGTGAATAAATCGATAGATCAGCCATTATTCAATGGCAGAGTAGACTTGATGGTCTAATTCTGCTCCTATAACTTATGAACATATGAACATGGATTTTTGAGTTAGTTAATGCGCCCTCGGTCAAATAATCAAGGCTCCCTAAATTCTGCATCAATCTGCCATTGACAAGTCATTAAACTTCCTACTATCTGATAATCTAAACTCCCTCTCTCAGGTAGCTGATGTTCCATGTATCAAGGTTCTCTGTTTACCTAATAAGGTTCCATGTCTCTGATTGTTAGTGGTCACTGTATATTTAGTGCTTCCAATTCCAGGTAGTCTAGCTCCCAGTGTCATTTGTCCCCTGAATCTGGCAGCGAATGTCCCTGTATCTGGCCGTGAGAATGTCCCCTGGATCAGATGGTGAAAATGTCCATTGTACCAGGGAATAAACATCCCCTGGATCAAGTATTGACAGTTCCAACTATCAAGTAGTCAATGCTCCCTGATAAGGGTGGTGAATTAAGTGGCGAATGTTTTCTGAATTTGGTCATGAGTGTCCCATCTATCTACTGTTAATATCAGGCAGTAAATTTTCTCCATAGCTACTAGCTACCATGCCTACATCAGACAGTGCGTTTTCCATGTATCAGGTTGGGAATGCTCCTTGTGTCAAGTACTCATTGTTCTCTGAATCAGACAATATCTGATCGTTTCTCGGGTCATGGATGTCCCCTATATTAGGTGGCAAATATTCCCCGTATCAGGTAAAGAATGCTCCAATAACCAGCAGTGATTTGCCCTGTATTAAGTTACACTGTAAATGCTCCCTGGATCAGATAGCAATTGCTCTCATAATCGGCTGGGTGCATCGCACAATGTTTCTTTCCTTATCTGCAGTGATTGCAGAGGCTCCCTGTACCAGGGTGATGACAGCTCCCTGTGTCATTCTGTGAATGTTCCCTGTTGTCGGGGCATGAATGTGTGGTGGAATGACTGGCCCCCTGTGTCAGTGAGTGACTGTTCCCTCTTCCAGAGAGTCAGTATCCTCTCAGTCAGGTAGTAAACATTCCCCGCATCAGGCAGTAACTTTCCTTTGTAAAAGGGAATGACTGTTCCTTGGGTTAGGGGGTGAATGTTCCCGACACCAGGTCGTGGACTTCCGTGCATCGGGAAGTGATGACCTAAATCTAACCCAAAGACAAACTGGAATACTCAATACCAAACTTTGGCTCGGTACCTGTGATGAGTGAAAGGTTTACTGCACTTTCATAACTGCACAAAAATACTAAAATACAAGTCACGCTAATAGAGAATGGCTTGCAGTCCACCGATTACCTAGTCTTCATGCTGCGTGTTGCGCCATGGAGGAACAGAGTTTCAGAGTGTAGGGATATGCATGTTGCCCCATGCAGGAAGGAACTGCAGGTGCTGGTTTAAACCGAAGATAGACACAAAATGCTGGGGTAACTCAACGGGACAGGCAGCATCTCTGGAGAGAAGGGATGGGTGGCGTTTTGGGTCGAGACCCTTCTGCAGATGTTTCGGGTGACGTTTCGGGTCGAGACCCTTCTTCAGTCTGCAGAAGGGTCTCGACCCAAAACGCCACCCATTCCTTCTCTCCAGAGATGCTGCCTGTCCCGTTGAGTTACTCCAACATTTTGTGTCTATCTGCATGTGGCTCTGTCAGATATCAATGATTTTATTTCAGATGAAAAAGTTACCTCACCAGATAAAGAACCTTCCATGTGTCTGTATAGGCTCTCCCTTTCGTGTTCTTGTTCGATGCCTGTATGAAACTTTGCGAGTCTTCAAGGTACAACAGAAGTCTTTATTACAATAACTCAATGCTGGCAGCAAGACAACTAAAATGTCTGCAACCACGCAATCTGTGTACAGCCAGGATAACTATGTACAAAACATCTCCCTTCATCCTGTGCAGCGCCACCTGCTGCACAGGAGGAGCAACGGGTCCTCCCACCCCACACAGTCGATCAAACATCACACTCCCGTACTGTGAATTCATGTTCCTTCATCAGTCGGTGAAATCTTCCTTTATGAACAATAAATGTCCAAAGTATCAGCTTATTAAAGGCTCTGATTGGTGAATATTCAGGCCAGACGTACAGAAGTTTGAAAATGCATACCTCCATATTAGGGACAGTTTCTTCCCAGCTGTTGTCAGCAACTGAAGTCTTCTCATCAGCGAGAGTGTGTTCCTGACCTCCCATCTACCTCATTGGAGACCTTTGAACAATCTTATAACGGACTTATTAATCTTGCACTAAATGTTGTACCCTTTGTTCTGTATCTGTGGACAGCTTGATTATAATCGTGTACAGTCTTTTCTTTGACTGGATAGCATGCAAACAAAAGAATTTCACTGTACCAGTGACAATAATAAATTAAACTAAACCAAACTCAACTCATCAAGTTATGAATAATGCACCAGGTGATGAATATTTCCCATTTCAGGATGTACGTGTTCTCCTGTCATTTTGCAAATATTCCATGGATCAGGTATTGAATGCTCTCTGTTTCCGACATTGAATAGACCCAGCATCAGGTAGTGTGTGCTCCCTTTATCAGACATTGAATATTCCCTGCATCCAGCAATCTACACTCCCCTAACACATTGTCAAATTGTGAGTGCGTAGGAAAAAACTGCAGATGGTGGTTTAAACCGAAGATAGGCACAAAAAGCTGGAGTAACTCAACGGGACAGACAGCATCTCTGGAGAAAAGGAATAGGTGACGTTTCGGGTCGAGACTCTTCTACAGACTGTGAATGTTCCCTTCATCAAGTTGAGAATACTGCCTGATCTGTTGTGAATGTTACCAGATCTGCTGTGAATATTCGCTGTGCAACATTTTGTGAAAATTCCCCATGTGAAAGATAGCTAATGTTGCTTTCTCATGCAGTGAAGTTGCCTGTGTGTGTTGGTATACGTTCCCTCATCAGGTGGTGAATATGATTTGCTTTTGTTAATGAAAGGATCCCTGTGTCAGGGAGTGGATGCTCACCTGTCAGTGTGTAAATGTTCCCTGCGTCAGGTAATGAATGCTCCCTTATCAGTCAGGCAAATGTTCACTGTTTCAGATCGTAAAGGTCCTCTGTACCAGTCAGTAATTGCTCTGTCTATCAGGTTGCGTAAGCAAGTGAATGTTCCCGATAACAAGTTGTGAATGTTGCCTGTATCAGGGAGTGAATCATCCCTGTTACAGCGAGTGAATGTTCACGGCATCAAGAAGTAATCGAGGAGTGAACGTTCCCTGTCAGGATGTGAACGTTCCCTGTGTCAGGCTGTGAATGTTCCCTGTTATCAGTTAATGAAGTATTCCTGTACCATTCTGTTATTATTGAACAGCCGCCAAAAAATCGCTCTGCCCAGTTGGCTTCAGTTGTCGGTCAGAGAGCCATATAATGCTTACAGAACAATATATGTTGATCAATGTAGATCAATGGCAGATGTGGTTGTCTACCTTTTTTCATCTTTTAAACCAATGTGGCCAAAATATGTGAATTACGACAACTTATTTCAACTTATTGTCACAGTTACCCATAGGGGGGGGGGGGGGGGGGTAGGGGGGAAGGTAACTGCGGCAGCAGGCCTGGTTTGATAAGACTGTTCGATGCATATTTTGCACCTTTGTCATATCATATCATATATATACAGCCGGAAACAGGCCTTTTCGGCCCTCCAAGTCCGTGCCGCCCAGTGATCCCCGCACATTAACACTATCCTACACCCACTAGGGACAATTTTTACATTTACCCAGCCAATTAACCTACATACCTGTACGTCTTTGGAGTGTGGGAGGAAACCGAAGATCTCGGAGAAAACCCACGCAGGTCACGGGGAGAACGTACAAACTCCTTACAGTGCAGCACCCGTAGTCAGGATCGAACCTGAGTCTCCGGCGCTGCATTCGCTGTAAAGCAGCAACTCTACCGCTGCGCTACCGTGCCGCCCGTGTCATCACCAGACTCTTTGCGTACTGCCGAGGTGAGGACTCCTGTACGATTTCCCTGGATGGCACACAAAAAGCAAAGAATTTAACTGTACCTTGGTACATGTGACAATAAAGTATCGTTGGTATTTATTTCACAAAATGCTGGAGTAACTCAGCAGGTCAGGCAGCATCTCAGGAGAGAAGGAATGGGTGACGTTCCGGGTCGAGACCCTTCTTCAGACTGATGTCGGGTGGGCGCCCATCTGACATCAGTCTGAAGAAGGGTCTCGACCCGAAACGCCACCCATTCCTTCTCTCCTGAGATGCTGCCTGACCCGCTGAGTTACTCCAGCATTTTGTGAAATAAATACCTTCGACTTGTACCAGCATCTGCAGTTATTTTCTTACATAAAGTATCGTTGAATCATTGAATCGCTGAACCACTCTGGTAAACCTCTTCTGCACTCGCTCCAAAACCTCCAGGTCTTTTCTGTAAAGGGGCAACCAGAACTGCATGCAATATTCCAAATCTAGCCAAGCCAACATCCTATAAAGCTGTATCATAACTTACACACTCTTAAACTCAATGCCCCAATTAACGCAAGCATTTCATTCACCTTCTTTACCTCTATTTAGTTGTGTCACCACTTTCTGGGAGCTCTGGGCTTGGACCCCAACATTTCTCTGTACATTTGAGGAATGGCCCTGTAATTGTAGAGTCCAGCTCATTAGAAGTATTTAAAGAGGAGGTAGAATAATTCTTGAAAAATCAGGGATTGACAGCACAGCAAAAAAGTTAATATCCAGGGTAAAACAGCAACAATCATATTGATGGGGCAGATCTGAGGGACTGAGTGGCCTATTATTGCTCCTAAATGCTTGTGTTCTTATAAAATAGGTCAGGAAGAAATACCCCAAAGTTACCCACCTCCTGTCCTGTGATGTCACACCATGGCACGGAGATCCAGGGACAGGTTGTGTTTGGCCATTGGTCTCCCTGTTCTCCCTGACTCCCACTTATCCACTTCGGCTGAACTTAGATTGAACTTGTTCCTCCCTGCTCCTTTGTAAATTTCCTGGTCTGCATTCCCACTCCTTTCAGATTCTCCAGAGCTTTGTGCCGTAGTGCAGAAGGAATGTGCTCCAATGCCCATTGTAGCCAGTCGGCAGTTGCCAATGAAGTTGCCAGCTTGCCTTTCGCACCATCTGGCCCATTGAACACTGTGACCATTACAGGAGTACATCAACGATGATCATTCGATTTCTCTAGTCCACTTAACATAGAGGAATTGTGAAAAGTGCTTCAAAGGGATAACACCAGCCATCGTATGCTGCTGAGACACATTTTGAAACTGGAGGCCAAGAGCTCAATTAAAGAAGCATGTTTATAAGAGTTTACCTGAAGAAAAAAGTGGAGGGAGCCCCAGATTTTCACAGTGAGATTCCAAACTAGGGAGAAGCATTTCGAGGCACAACCACCGTTGATGAAGCAATGGAAATCGGGGATGCTCAATTGGCTGTTATCAGGCAACTGAATCACCCCACCACAACCAGAGAGCACTGATGAACTACTAGTCAAGTCAAGTTTATTGGTCACATACATATACAAGATGTGCAGTGAAATGAAAGTGGCAACGCCTGCGGATTGTGCTAAACTACAAAACAGAATAGAAAAAAAAAATTTAAACACAAAAAAAAAATTAATACAGTAAATTAAATTAGTCCCTGGTGATATGAGAGTTAACAGTCCTGATGGCCTGTGGGAAGAAACTCCGTCTCATCCTCTCTGTTTTCACAGCGTGACAGCGGAGGCGTTTGCCGGACCGTAGCAGCTGGAACAGTCCATTGCTGGGATGGCAGGGGTCCCCCATAAAGAGGTACTATCTACCTCTTTGATGACCCCCGGACGATCCTTGACCGAACTTTGCTGGCTTTACCTTGCACTAAACGTTATTCCCTTATCATGTATCTATACACTGTAAATGGATTGATTGCAATCTTGTGTTGTCATTCCGCCGACTGGTTAGCATGCAACCAAAGGCTTTTCGGTACACGTGACAATAAATTAAACTGAACTGGACTGAAGTGAACTGATTGGCCTGAATTGGCAGAGAGTGGGCAGAATTTTTTTTTTTTTAGAGATACAGCGCGGAAACAGGCCCTTCGGCCCACCGAGTCCGCGCCGCCCAGCGATCCTCCACATTAACACTATCCTACACACACTAAGGACAATTTTTACATTTTACCCAGTCAATGAACCTACATACCTGTACGTCTTTGGAGTGTGGGAGGAAACCGAAGATCTCGGAGAAAACCCACGCAGGTCACGGGGAGAACGTACAAACTCCGTACAGACGGCGCCCGTGGTCAGGATTGAACCTGAGTCTCAGGCGCTGCATTCGCTGTAAGGCAGCAACTCTACCGCTGCGCCACCGTGCCGCACGAAGCTTTGGGCTGAGCGAAAGGACTGAGCGAAACTCAATCCAGAAACAATCGGTCCACATCTGCCAAGTGACATTAAATTGGTTTTGGCAGCAAGCTCTCTTCAGTCACGAACAGGCCCTGATTAATGTCTCCACAAATCGCTGATTAGGTACGGTGATTTGTTGACTATCATTGGCATGCTCTGAGGTAGCCTGTCCTCTGCAGTGCATGATAATTAGAACCATGATACTTTTCTTCTCAAGAGCCAGATACAAATTGATTAAGTAAATATGCCAACAACAAAGGATGGAGCAATCACCATTTGACTACTTAGCAATCACCATGCCTTTTATTTGCAAAAATCAAGTGTACGTTTAACATCCCAACCAGCAACAACAAATGGGAAGTTTGCGCAACCAGAAGTGTTTCCTGGATCGATATTTGGATCGATATTTTAAACATAATTTCCAAAGTTATCGATAACCAACTGGATTTAGATCCAAAATTAATAATTTTAGGATTATCAGAACACATTACAAACTTTACGTTAAGTCAGAGACGCTTTCTTGGCTACAGTTTAATAACTGCGAAAATATTCATACTTAAATTTTGGAAAAAAACAGTAACCCCCACAACTAAAATGTGGATTACGGAAATGACCGAGACCTTGCATTTGGAAAAAATAAGGTTTGCCTTAATTGACAAACCAGATCTATTTTTTTAAATATGGTCTCCATTTATTGAATTTTTAAAAAAGTAAATGGGTTTGTCACAAAACTAAAATTTAAAACTAAATTTAAAACTTGAGTTTAGGGTTGGATGTACAACTATACTCACTAACTCCCGGATCTATCCCCATAATCTTTATGTTTGTAATTCTCTTTTTTCTTTGCTTTCTCTCTATTAGTTTATAGTCTTTTTTTTTTCAGTCTCTTTTCATCATTATTTTGTACATATGCTTTAAATTTTTTTTTTAAAAATTTAAAAAACATCCCAACCAGCAACAACAAATGGGAAGTTTGCACAACCAGAAGTGTTTCCTGCTATCACACCCATCTCAACAGCGGTCAATTATCAAGCAGGTGCCTGAGCTTTCCCTTTTTTTGTTTTGTTTTTTCCATTCAGTAATTAGCTTAGACTGGTAATGAAAAATGACCGCAAAAGACCTGCTGGATCTCCCAGTTGCTAACCATTTTAACTCTCCTTCCCATTCCCATTCCCATTCCCATTCCGATACTGACCGTACAGTCCTGGACCTCCCCCCCTTGCCAGAGTGAGGAAACGCGCAAACTGGAAGAACGGCACCTCATGTTCCGCCTGGGCTGCTTTACAACCCAGTGGTATGAATACATTAAATTCTCCAGGTTTTGGAAATACCTGCCCCTCCCAACCCAATCCCACTCCCCCCACCGCCCCCTCCCCCCCCCCCCCCATATTTTCCCTGTGCCCAACCTGGATGCACACTAATTTCTGCCACAATCCCACCCCCACCTTCCCCCCCCATTGCCCTTTCCCCCCATTCCCCCATCCACCTATATCCCTCCCTCTGCCTCTTTTCTTCTTATCTCCATATCTCACAGCATTTTGTCTTTTAATTTCTGGCCTTTATCTTGAACACCATCAGCCGGTCACCCCCCCTCCTCCCCCCCCTCCCCTCTCCCCCACCTCCCCCCCTCCCCCCCTTCCAGACAGTGCCTGTTGTCATTGCTGACTGTATATATGCATATATATGCATATGGGGAGGGAGATAAAATGGAGAGGTGCGGATTACCTGAAAATGAAAAATTCAACGTCAGTGCCATACAAGTATAGTCAAGCACTGGGAGTCACAGGAGTGCTATTCCCATGTCAAAGCCCAGTCAACCCTATTCCCGTTGATGTGCTGAAGTCCCAACTTCACGGTAGCTTTGCCTCATTTTTATTCTGATGCGATGCTCTGTTCTGAGATTTGAAATAATGATTTCACTTCACTTCTGGAATTATCTTCATATTTGGTTCATTACCCATTTTACAGAAGCTTAATGAGGCATTTACATTGTTTGGAGACACAAGAGACCGCAGGTGCTTGAATCTCCAGCAAAAAGCAAACTGCTGGATGAAACTCGGTGGATCAGGCAACGTCTGAGGAGGCGAAATGGACAGGCGACTTTCCACGTCAGGACCCTTCTCCGGACTGATGGAGCAGAGGGAAGAATACTGGTAAAATGGAGGCGAAAGGTGGGGGTGGAGCAAGAGCTGGCAAGTGATAGCTGAATCCAGGTGGGAAGTTTGGTTGCCTGATGAGTCAGATGGGGGAGAGAAGGGTGGGGGCAGTAATCAAGGCTGGAGGTGATAAGTGGAGGGAAAAGGGTGTAAATGGTGGAATCTGATGGAAAGGAAAGGGTGGGAGTGAAATATCGAACCAGGGGGAGGGATGGTGGGGGCTTGGACAGGAAACATGCAGGTCTCATAGTAGGGAGAGGTGGGTGATGAGCAAGTAGATGAGGCAGCAGAGGGGAAGGCATCAGGTGATGGAGTTGGGAGGAGGGGGGAGAAATGTGTGCAGTTTTCAGACTCCGATACCTTCTTCCCGATGACAGGAGGGGAATGAGAGCGTGAGCAGGCTATTGTGGGTCCATATGATGATGCCGGCTGATAGATCCTTTCAATAGTGGAGAGGGCCCGTGGTGGATCGGGAAGTCTCACTCCGTGATACTTACAGCCTTACTTATAAGATTATTAAGGGGTTGGACACGTTAGAGGCAGGAAACATGTTCCCAATGTTGGGGGAGTCCAGAACCAAGGGCCACAGTTTAAGAATAAGGGGTAGGCCATTTAGAACTGAAATGAGGAAAAACTTTTTCAGTCAGAGAGTTGTGAATCTGTGGAATTCTCTGCCTCAGAAGGCAGTGGAGGCCAATTCTCTGAATGCATTAAAGAGAGCTAGATAGAGCTCTTAAGGATAGCGGAGTCAGGGGGTACGGGGAGAAGGCAGGAACAGGGTACTGATTGAGAATGATCAGCCATGATCACATTGAATGGTGGTGCTGGCTCGAAGGGCCGAATGGCCTCCTCCTGCACCTATTGTCTATTGTCTATTGTCTACTTCTGCTCCTAGTTTCATTTTTCTTATGTCACTGTGTAAAACTACCGGGTGGAGCCAGCAAGTGGCTGCCTCGCCAACAGTCCGTCCTGTTTTTGTTATTTTAAGTATGTGTTAAAGAGTATGTTTTAGTGTTCCTTGGTTTGTTTTAAGTGAGGGGTGGTGGGGTGGGGGGGGGGAGGGGAGCTGGGGAAACTTTTTTCCATCGGTTACTTCGACGGAGACGCAATATTTTTCTGTACTGTATCTCCGTCCCTACTGCGGCTAACATCGTGGAGTGGCGCGGCCTTTCACGGAGGCCGGCCCGGCGCTTCAACCGCGGGCGCGGCGCGGACTTACCATCGTGGAGCTTGCGATCCCTTTGCCGGGGATCGACTGTGGAGAGCTCCAGCCGTGGGTCGGTGGACTGTAACATCGTGGAGCCCGCGGTCCCTGGTGAGAGACCGATTCGGGAGCTCCAAGGCGCGGCGAATTTCAACTGTCCCGACGCGGGAGTTTCGATCACCCCGAGGCGAGGGCTTCGGATCGCCGGCTGCGGGAGCTTCGATCGCCCCGACTGCGGATGGTTCAACAGCTCCAACCACGGGAGAATAAAGAGGAAGAAGACTGGACTTTATTACCTTCCATCACAGTGAGGAATGTGGGGAGCCGCTGTGGTGGATGTTTATGTTAACTTTTATTTTATGTGGCTGTGATTCTTGTTGCTTTTCACTTAGTATGGTAACTCAAATTTCACTGTACCTTAATTGGTACATGCGACAATAAACTGACCTTGAAACCTTGAAACCTTGAAAACTTGAAAAACTACCAATGACCCGTTCCCAAATGTTGCTTTACTGAGTGCAGTTGCTTTGCAGTGTAATCTTTACACCCACCTGCTGTTGTGCATCCATAGGTGTAGTTATTGTTGCATCTACAGTATCGTCAGCAAGCATGCTGTATATCCTAGTCTGCGGGCTTGATCACAACAAAGAATTGCATGGAACCCTGGCGTACATGACCATAAACTAATCTGAATCTGAATGTCCTATCATACCTGATACTGGACAAGAAATGTGTCTATCATATCCAACATTCTTTTGTGCCTGTTACCACTAACAAGGCCAGTATTTCCCGTTGATCCATTCTTGCTTTTCAGAAGGTGACGGGGAGCTGATATCGTGGGCCACTGCAGTCATTATGCCCTTGGTCTCTGCGAGAACGAAGCCTAGAGCTGATCTTCTGCTGGAACTGTGTGGAGGAGTCCGCCAATGTATTTATCGTTGTGAACTGAGAGAAGGAAGAAGGTAAACTTTGTCCCGTCCACATTGGAAAGTTGAACTTATTCCATATAATTACAAGCATCTTATCCTCTGAAGAAGGGTCTCGACCCGAAACGTCCCCCATTCCCACTCTCCTGAGATGCTGCCTGACCCGCTGAGTTACTCCGGCATTTTGCGATACCTTCGATTTGTACCAGCATCTGCAGTTATTTTCCTAAGCATCTTATCCATGTTCTCTAAAGACGAAGAAGGGTCTCGACCCGAAACGTCACCCGTTCCTTCTCTCCAGTGATACTGCCTGACCCGCTGAGCTAATCCAGCATTTTGTGTCCTGTTATTTATTTAACGCGGTAATATATTAATTTGTGTAGGAAAGAACTACAGATGCTGGTTTAAATCGAAGGTAGACACAAAATGCTGGAGTAACTCAGCGGGACAGGCAGCATCTCTGGAGAGGAGGACTGGGTGACGTTTCGGGTCGAGACCCTTCTTCAGACTAATATATTAGATTGACAGCTCTGCTTGAATTTAGGAGACACATATCTACGTTTTCTTTGATCAGAGACAAATTTTGTGAAATATTTCGCATGCAGTTTTGTTCCAATTAATTAGCCTGGGGTTGGTGGTGGTAGGTAGTGTTTTCAGACTGGAGCCCTGCATCTAGTGGTGTGCCTCAGGCCTTGGTGCTGGGCACATTGCTCTTTGTCATCTATATCAACAATTTGGATGGGAAAGTACAAAGTACGATTAGTGAGTTTGCAGATGACGCTGGTGGGTATATGGAACCAGCTGCACATGCCAGTGGAAGTAGTTGAGGAAGGTACAATAACAACACTTGATAACAACAAGTACGTGGATCGAAAAGGTTTAGAGGGATATGGGCCAAACGCAGGCAAATGGGACCAGCTTAGATAATGTGTGTGTAGGGAAAAACTGCAGATGCTGGTTCAAACCAAAGATAGACGTAAAAAGCTGGAGTAACTCAGCGACTCAGGCTGCATCTCTGGAGCAAACGAATGGGTGACGTTTCAGGACGAGACCCTTCTTCAGACTGATGATAATGCATCTTGGTTGGCATGGACCAGTTGGGCCAGAAGGGTCTATTTCTCTGCCATATGACTCTATGCCCACAAGACCCTGGCTCGACTGGAAACATCAGGGCAGTATAAGTATAATCAGGGCAGTATATGGAGACTGTTTGACCTAAACAGTCTTTCCAGGTGAGGCAGAGGTTCACCTGCACCTCCTCCAACCTCATCTATTGTATCCGCTGTTCCAGATGTCAACTTCTCTACATCGGCGAGACCAAACGCAGGCTCGGCAATTGTTTCGCTCAACACCTTCGCTCAGTCCGCCTTAACCAACCTGATCTCCCGGTGGCTCAGCACTTCAACTCCCCCTCCCACTCCCAGTCTGACCTTTCTGTCATGGGCCTCCTCCATTGTCACAGTGAGACCTACCGCAAATTGGAGGAACAGCATCTCATATTTCGCTTGGGCAGCTTACACCCCAGCGGTATGAACATTGATTTCTCTAACTTCAGATAGCTCCTCTGTCCCTCTCTTTCCCCCTCCCCCTTCCCAGTTCTCCCACTGTCTTCCTGTCTCCAACAACATCCTTTCTTTGTCCCGCCCCCTCTCCTGACATCAGTCTGAAGAAGGGTCTCGACCCGAAACATCACCCATTCCTTCTCTCCTGAGATGCTGCCTGACCTGCTGAGTTACTCCAGCATTTTGTGATACCTTTGATTTGTTCCAGCATCTGCAGTTATTTTCCTACACAACAGGGCAGTGTAAGCAGTGAGACAGGCTCTGTAGGAAGCCAACAGCGAACCTCAACACAGTATTCTGCGTCCTTGTGCCAGACTCCATTCATGATCCACTTTAATCCAAACACAGCCATTTGTCATTTGGCTTTCAGTGCTACAGCTCACGATGTAGCAAATAATTTTATTCTTCCAACGTTGAGTAAGATTCTGCGAGAGATTTGAGATGTTCACATCAAGAAAAATATCTTACAATACAATACAATACAATATATCTTTATTATCATTGTACAGGGGTACAACAAGATTGGGAATGCGCCTCCCATACGATGTAATAAATTAATTAGCTAGTCAGTATTAATTTAAACAACAACAACCCAACGAAACAAATTGTAACAGTTTTAAGACAGAATAAAGTACAAGTTGATCTGTGCCGGATCACTGTGCGATGTGACCATCCGGCTCAGCAGGACCGGTTCATAGCAGCTATGGCCCTGGGGATGAAGCTGTTCCTGAGTCTGGAGGTGCGGGCGTAGAAGGCCTTGTATCGTCTGCCCGATGGAAGGAGTTCGAACAGACTGTTGCAGGGGTGTGAAGAGTCTTTGTGGATGCTGGTGGCTTTCCTGAGGCATCGTGTGTTGTAGATGCCCTCCAAGGCTGGTAGCTGTGTTCCGATGGGTCCTCTGAGCTCTATGGACTACCCGCTGAAGAGCTTTCCTCTCTGCCTCCGTGCAGCTGAGGTACCACAAAGGGATGCCATGCGTTAGGATGCTCTCCATGATGCAGCGGTAGAAGGTCGTCAGCAGCTGTTGGGGTAGACCAGACTTTTTCAGTGTTCTTAGGTAGAACAGTCGTTGCTGTGCCTTCTTGACCAGCGCAGCAGTGTTATTGGACCATGTTAGGTCCTCAGAAATGTGAGTGCACAGAAACTTGAAGCTGGACACTCTCTCCACACTGTCCCCATTGATAAAGATCGGGGCGTAGTCCCCATTATGTGACCTACGGAAGTTGATGATCAGCTCCTTGGTCTTGGTGGTATTTAGGGACAGGTTGTTATCACCTTGTGTAAAAAGGTGAAAAAAACCCAGATCTGGCATACCAAAGTCGGACAAATTTGAACAGAAATATGTCAGTAAACTTGACAAAGAAATGTACAAAATAAGCAAACTGAATGATGGTAATTTTATCAATGACCAGCTCTGACAGAATGGAGTGAATTATTCATGGCTCTCGCATCGACCTTGTTCTCCCCTTTGTCTGTTGCTTTGATCTAGCACTTACATCAGCAAGTAAGGGCTTCAAAGTTCTTGAAAATATCCAATATGCATGGGGGAAAAAACGGCGAGAGATGTCCATGAGAGTAACCGTAATGGAAACCGGAATGCATTGTTGATACCCAAGGTCATTTATTACTGCCCATTGCTCCCTAAAAAAGCTTGACGAGTTTAAGAATCCTGAACCACTTGGATTTGGGCAAAGGTCAAAAGTATGACTGGTTAAGTACATTTTATGTGTGCGTTTGATGAACATGCATTTCTATTGCAGAATCAGAGCCAGTAAGAAGGGTCTCGACCCGAAACGTCACCCATTCCTTCTCTCCCGAGATGCTGCCTGACCTGCTGAGTTACTCCAGCATTTTGTGAATAAATCAGGATAATCTTGCAGGGGTTTTCTGTCTGGTATCTATATACTAAAACTCTCGTTTGTTTGTTAGTTCGTTCCTGAACTACAGCCAAAACGGTACACGATAGCGCGATAATTTTAGGCCCACCTTACTCACCGTCGTCCCTTTGGTGCTAATGGAAGAGGTTTCATTGAAATAGGTGTTATATTTTTTAAGTTATTCACATTTTAAAGTTTAAATCTATCTCCTAGGGAGGGAGGGGTGGGAGGAAGGATAAGGGGGGTTGAGGGGGATGGAGTGGGGGGGAGGGGGAGGGGGGAGTGGAGGGGGGTTGGAGGAAGGGGAGGGAACGGGAGGGGGGAGGGAGGGGGGAGAAGGGAAGGGGGCAGGGGAAGGGGGAGGGGGGCACAGGGTGGAGGGGGAGAAGGGGGGAGAGAGGGGATGGGGGAGAGGGAAGGGGGGAGGGGGAGGAGAGGTTGCTGCACCAATTGCAGGAGAGGTTTGGGCCCAACGACTCCACTTGGTCAAGTGACTGTATAAAATCTAATTTCCAAAACATAGGTACACAGATATACTTGTACGATTTCTAATGACCACGGGTGCAATTAGATCTCAAGTTCCAGCATGATTCTGGCACCACTGCATTCTGTCTGTCAGTCACTTAAAAGTGACACAGTGCACCTTAACTTGCTGAAGGCCAAGTATTAACACCAGCAAACACGACAAGCTGCTTTCTCATTCAGGCCATGCACAAGATGAACCTTTATCTTTGCCTGCACAAATACGCAGCGCGGTTTATGTGCAGGGCCTGCAGCCAGGTCTTTGAGATTGTACTTGCGACCTTTGCCTATTTTTTTCCAGAGTCTTGCCCATGCTTGATTGTTTGAAATGCTTGGTATTTTGCCCAATGGAGATGGACAATAGACAATAGGTGCAGGAGGAGGCCATTCGGCCCTTCGAGCCAGCACCGCCATTCAATGTGATCATGGCTGATCATTCTCAATCAGTACCCCGTTCCTACTTTCTCCGCATACACCCTGACTCCACTATCCTTAAGAGCTCTATCCAGCTCTCTCTTGAATGCATTCAGAGAATTGGCCTCCACTGCCTTCTGAGGCAGAGAATTCCACAGATTCACAACTCTCTGACTGAAAAAGATTTTCCTCATCTCAGTTCTAAATGGCCTACCCCTTATTCTTAAACTGTGACCCCCTGTTCTGGACTCCCCCAACATTGGGAACATGTTTCCTGCCTCTAACGTGTCCAACCCCTTAATAATCTTATACGTTTCGATAAGATCCCCTCTCATCCTTCTAAATTCCAGTGTATACAAGCCTAGTCGCTCCAGTTTTTCAACATATGATAGTCCCGCCATTCCGGGAATTAACCTAGTAAACCTACGCTGCACGCCCTCAATAGCAATTAAATGGTTCCCCAATTTAATTCTACTATTTAAACTTATCAGATTACAAGTAGAACAAACAGTACTTTGTGGCAGCCCTAATCTAAAATAAAGTGTGACCTATTTTTCAACAGCATGTGCCAACAATGTTGCTCTCACCCTGTTCTCTTGGTAAAAGTATCATTCTTGTCAATTTCTCATTATTGTAGTCCATTTCGGTACATTTGGCCTGAATTTAAATTCACACATTGGACGATGTATCCTACAGGACTGCTTGTATTGTCACCACAATTCATATCATTCAGTATTTAACATTATTTTTTCCTAAATATTCACATATATTTCAGAATCATGTTTTATATATATCCAAATCTCATAGCTAAAATAATGATTCTGCGCTAAATTTTTAATATACTTTCTTCACCACAACGAGACATTAATACCGGAGGGTTCCAGTTAATCTCTTTCTTTTTGTAAAACAACTAAGCGCCAGAGGCCCGGGTTCGATCCTGACTACGGAGAAAACCCATGCGGTCACAGGGACAACGTGCAAGCTCCACACAGACAGCACCTGTAGTCAGATATTATAAGAAAATAACTGCAGATGCTGGTACAAATCGAAGGTATTTATTCACAAAATGCTGGAGTAACTCAGCAGGTCAGGCAGCATCTCGGGAGAGAAGGAATGGGTGACGTTTCGGGTCGAGACCCTTATTCAGACTGATGTCAGGGGGGCGGGACAAAGGAAGGATATAGGTGGAGACTGGAAGATAGAGGGAGATCTGGGAAGGAGGAGGGGAAGAGAGGGACAGAGGGACTATCTAAAGTTGGAGAAGTTGATGTTCGTACCACTGGGCTGCAAGCTGCCCAGGCGAAATAATAATAATAATAATTCATTTATTTTATATAGCGCCTTATCGCATGCTCAAAGCGCTTTACAAAAACAATTAACATAGAAACAAACAGACAAACTATCCTGGCGGAAAAGCGGCGAATACACAACGCCAGCGTCCTCTCACGTCAGGGTCCGGCAGTAGACATTAAAAAGCACAAGATACACAGATATAATTTTGTACACAAACAGCCATCACAGTGATTGCTCTAGGCATACCCTCACTGTGATGGAAGGCAAAGTCTAATCTCCTCCTCATTCTTTTCCCGTGGTGCCATGAGGTGATCGAGGCTCCCAACTTTTTGAAGCCCCCACCGGGCGATGGAAAGTCCCAGGGCCGAGCCGAGCAGGCCGATGAAGGTCCTGAGCCCCCACCGGGCGATGGAAAGTGCTGCGGCCGAGCCACGCAGGGCGATGAAGGGCCTGCGGGCGGGTCGATCGTACCTCGCGCTTCGGGGCGGTTGAAGCTGCTACGGCTGGAGCTCCCAAAAGCCGGTCGCCAGCCAGGGACCTGCGAACTCCCGATGTTGCGGTCTGCAGGGCCCACGGCCGAAGCCTCCGAGATGGTAAGTCCAGGCCCTGCGACCGGAGTCTTTGAGGTCGATCCCAGCTGGAGGCCGCCGACTCCACGATGTTAGGCCGTAGCGCGAACGGAGATACGACACGGTAAAGGTCGCATCTCCGTTGAGGAGGAGATTTGAAAAAAGGTTTCCCCCAACCCCCCCACCACCCCCCCCCCCCCCCCCCCCCCCACATACACAGAGTTAAAAATAAAATAAAACGTACATTTAACGACGACAATGACAAAAAACAACAAAAAAAAACAGAGAGACTGCCGGTGAGCCGCAGCTGCAGAACACAGCCACGCCCCCTTATATGAGGTATATGAGGAAATATGAGGTGCTGTTCCTCCAATTTCCGGTGGGCCTCGCTATGGCACTGGAGGAGGCCCATGACAGAAAGGTCAGACTGGGAATGGGAGGGGGAGTTGAAGTGCTCGGCCACCGGGAGATCAGTTTGGTCAATGCGGACCGAGCGCAGGTGTTGAGTGAAGCGATCGCTGAGCCTGCGCTTGGTTTCGACGATGTAAATAAGTTGACATCTCGTGCAGCGGATGCAATAGATGAGGTTGGAGGAGGTGCAGGTGAACCTTTGTCTCACCTGGAAAGACTGTCTGGGTCCTTGGATGGAGTTGAGGGGGAGGTAAAGGGACAGGTGTTGCATCTGGTGCGGTTGCAGGGGAACGTACCCGGGGGTGGGGTGGTTTGGGTAGTCGGGATCGTACCTGGCTTCTCTGGCGCTGTGAGGCAGCAACTCTACTGCTGCGTCACTGTGCCGACCCTGCTCCAAGCACCAACAGGCGGGGAGTCAAAGCAGCAGTGGTTCTGGTGTTCTTGCATTATTGCAGGGATTTCCCAGCCCATAAACATGGTGGGAGTACCTTGACCAAAAGGATTGCAGTGGTTGAACAAGGGGCAACGCCATCACCTTCTCAAGGGTTGCTAAAGATGGACAATGAAGACTCGTCTTGTCAGTGATGCCTATATTCTGAAAACATTCTCTGCCTCAGAAGGCAGTGGGGGCCAGTTCTCCGAATGCATTCAAGAGAGAGCTAGATAGAGCTCTTAAGGATAGCGGAGTCAGGGGGTATGGGGAGAAAGCAGGAACGGGGTACTGATTGTGAATGATCAGCCATGATCACATTGAATGGCAGTGCTGGCTCGAAGGGCCGCATGGCCTACTCCTGCACCTATTGTCTATTGTCTATTGTCTAACATTGCTCTGAGTTTGGTGTGGATTCTGTTACGATGTGAAATTGATCATTATTGTTGCAACTGATGTTTTAAATGTAGCAGTGATGAAGACAGGCTCAGAGCAAGTCCTGTGCCATAATGGTGGCGGCATGTTAGTCTTCTTACCAGTAGGTCAGTGAGGTGAGAAGAGCTGCACTCTGAACATATTGTAAGCACAGAGACCTTCTGATCCCAATACAGATAACACTCTCCTCTGCCTCACAGTCATAAGATCATTGCCACGTTACTATGTATTAATGAAAGGAAACTGAGCGATGACAACTTTTACAAGTCAAATTGAAAGGATTCTGTCTGCCAGCATTCTTCAGCTCCCAGTGTCAGTGAGAAGCAGAGATACTGCCTCGGTGTGAACTGCAGAAACTGTCTGGTTTTTAGTAATATGCTACCGCATCGAGAGCAGATATATATTGTCAGGCTCAACAGATGTGCATTGTGGAAGGTGTACCTGCTAGATTAACAAAGGTGTCACCAACTTCAACCACAATTAATTACTGTTATTTCAGCTTCGCATTAGGAGGACTATTTTTCGTTCATCCGAACTGACTGCAAATGTCTCCATTGATGTTATCTCCATGGTTTTGTGACACATATTAAGCACAAAATAAAAATGTCACCACTTCCTTTCTCCAACTTCAGTCTATCTAAGATAGACACAAAATGCTGGAGTAACTCAGGCAGCATCTCCGGAGGGAAGCATTGGGTGACGTTGCGGGCTGAGACCCTTCTTCAGACTCTATCTATGCAGTCGATGCCTTAGGCTACGACTCAGGTGCTGTGGGTGGGATAGGTAGAGGATAAGGATGAGAGGTAGCTGCAATTTTGAAAAGGGAGAACATCACAGCAGTGGTCTGAGATGAAATTATTGAGGGATTATCGATGAACCTCTATGAGTGGAGCTGTGAAGTAAGGAGGTAATCACCTTGTTGGGACTTTACTGTAGATCCCCACATATTCAGCAGGATCAGAAACATAGAAACATAGAAAATAGGTGCAGGGGTAGGCCATTCGGCCCTTCGAGCCTGCACCGCCATTCAATATGATCATGGCTGATCATCCAACTCAGTATCCTGTACCTGCCTTCTCTCCATACCCTCTGATCCCTTTAGCCACAAGGGCCACATCTAACTCCCTCTTAAATATAGCCAATGAACTGGCCTCAACTACCTTCTGTGGCAGAGAATTCCACAGATTCACCACTCTCTGTGTGAAAAAAAACGTTCTCATCTCGGTCCTAAAAGACTTCCCCCTTATCCTTCAACTGTGACCCCTTGTTCTGGACTTCCCCAACATCGGGAACAATCTTCCTGCATCTCGCCTGTCCAACCCCCTAAGAATTTTGTACGTTTCTATAAGATCCCCCTCAATCTTCTAAATTCCAGCGAGTACAAGCCGAGTCTATCCAATCTTTCTTCATATGAAAGTCCTGCCATCCCAGAAATCAATCTGGTGAACCTTCTCTGTACTCCCTCTATGGCAAATATGCCATAGGACAAATATGCCAGGCGATTGGGGAGAATTACACGAATAATCGGGTTGTCATAGATGGGTCTTCTCCATGGATTGTCACCTTGTCGTGGTGGAGAAGCTTGTGTGGTCCTGAGATCCTGAGAGTGATGCCATCTGGAGCTACGCTCCTGGTAGGGTCACCCATGGCGGTAAGGTCGAGGGGGAGGTCCCTGACAAAGAGCGATCCAACCAAGACCTCAACGGTGAAACAGGCGGAGGATGATGGCTGACTTTAGTGGAGCATCACAACGGCTGGGAAAGCGGATGAAGGCTGCAGTGGGCAGGGGCTATAGACGGGATGGTCAAACCTCCCCCCCCCCCACGGGTCTCGGACAGATGAGGCTCGTCAGCCTGGGAAGGCAGTCCATCTAGGAGAGGGAAAACCTCAAGAAAAATCCGGAGTCGGAGTCCCTAAGGCAGTTGGTCGTTGTCCACAACCTCGTTCTACAGCTCCTGCGACGGCGCTGGTACCAAACTGTAACGGCCCTGCTGTTCCTTTGGATCGATCAGCGACGTGGAGAGGGGGGACGTGCTGCACGGGCAACAGCCTGTCCTTCACATGACATCGCCCAGGCTTGCATCCGACCACACATCCACGCTGCTCGAGGTTTGGAGTAAGCAGCCAACAACCAGGATGCATCACCCACAGTCGGCCATGACCGAGAGGGGGCCTCAGACATAGATGGGGATATCAACATTCTTAACATAGACTGCTACAGTGTTAAATGAGAGATGGGGTGGTTTTTGTTACGTGTGTTCAGGAAAGTGTCCCCAGGCACTCTCTGCGATTAGGGAGAGAGCAAGGCTTGATATATTAGATTTTTAGATTTTAGATTTCGAGATACAGCGCGGAAACAGGCCCGTCGGCCCACCGGGTCCGCGCCGCCCAGCGATCCCCACACATTAACACCATCCTACACCCACTAGGAACAATTTTTACATTTGCCCAGCCAATTAACCTACAAACCTGTGCGTCTTTGGAGTGTGGGAGGAAACCGAAGATCTCGGAGAAAACCCACGCAGGTCACGGGGAGAACGTACAAACTCCGTACAGTACAGCAGCCGTAGTCAGGATCGAACCTGAGTCTCCGGCGCTGCATTCGCTGTAAGGCAGCAACTCTACCGCTGCGCCACCGTGCTGCCCATTTCATTCTTTATCAAATAGGGCAGGGTAAGTGACTGAGTTGTTATTGGGGAAGAATTTTGGAAACCAGTCACCATAATTCCATGAGTTTTATAATAGCTACAGATAAATGGACAGAACTGGTCTATTAGTTAAAGTTCTAAATCAGGACAAGTCAAATGTTGATGGTATTAGACAGGAGCTTGCAAAAGTTGTTTGGGATAGATTGTTTGCAAACAAAGGGACATCCAGCAAATGGGAGGTTTTTAAAAGTGAGTTTGTGATGGTTTTAAGGTGCTTATGGTCCAGTTAGAATGAAGGGCAAGGTTGGCAGGAGTTACCGACCCTGGTGACAAGATGTATAGAGGCTCCGGTGAGCATATGAGGAAAGCATGGGTCAGGTACAAGCATCTTGGTTCAAATGAATCCTGGAGAAGGACAGAGAATGCAGGATTAAAATTCAAAACAAAATCAGGAGGGCAAAATGGGGTCATGAGATTGCTTCGGCAGAGAAGAATAAGGAGAATTCAAAGAGAATTTGTAAGTATATTAAGGGGAGAAGAGTAACTCTGGAAAAAGTACAGCTCCTCAAAGATCAAAGTGGATCTCTATGCGTGGAGCTGCAGGAGTTGAGCAAGTTCCTCACTGAATATTTCTCCTCTATTGAAGGCTAGGGACCTCAGAAAATTAATGATGTATTGCAGATAGTCAGCATTGAGCAGTAGGGCAGGAAGTCTTTGAGCGATATATCTCTGGGGCGTGACCAGGTATAACCGCGGGAAGCTAGAGAAGAAATTGTCAGAGCCCTAGCAGATTAAGTGAGGTGCCGGAGGACTGGGGGGGGAGGTGACAAATGTACCATTATTGATGAGGGCCGCAAAGAAAAAAAATCTGAGCATTATAGACCAGTTAGCCTAACATCTGTAAGATGCAAGTTACCCGGAGGGGATTCTGTTTTTTTTTAATTTTTAATTTTTCAAAGCATATGTACAAATAATAATAAATGACAAACTGGTTATAGAGTTCTTACATAGCTTCAATTTTTAAATTTTTAAAGAAAAAATAAAGATGAAAAGAGACTGAAAAAAAAAGACTATAAACTAATAGAGAGAAAGCAATGAAAAAAGAGAATTACAAACATAAAGATTATGGGGATAGATCCGGGGGTTAATGAGTATAGTTGTACATCCAACCCTAAACTCAAGTTTTAACTTTAGTTTTAAATTTTAGTTTTGTGACAAACCCATTTAAGTTTTTTAAAATTCAATAAATGGAGACCATATTTTAAAAAATAGATCTGGTTTGTCAATTAAGGCAAACCTTATTTTTTCCAAATGCAAGGTCTCGGTCATTTCCGTAATCCACATTTTAATTGTGGGGGTTACTGTTTTTTTCCAAAATTTAAGTATAAATTTTTTCACAGTTATTAAACTGCAGTCAAGAAAGCGGAGGGGATTCTGAGGAAGAAGATATACATGCATTTGGCAAGTCGGGGGTTGATTGGGTATGGCCAGCGCAGATTTGAGGATGTGAGATCATCTCTCACTGGATTTGATTGTGTTTTTTGAAGTAACGAAGAAGGTCAATATGGACTTCAGCAAGGCTTTTGATAAGGCTCTACACGGTACGCTGCTCATATGGCATACAGGACGAGCTAGCTAATTGGATACATAATTAGCTTGAAGGTTGGAAACAGAAGGTAATGGTGGAAGGTTATTTTTCGGAGTAGTGGCTCCTGACTAATAGTGTACCTCAGGAATTGGTGCTGGGCCCATTGTTGCTTATCATCTATATCAACAATTTATTCACAAAATGCTGGAGTAACTCAGCAGGTCAGGCAGCATCTCAGGAGAGAAGGAATGGGTGGCGTTACGGGTCGAGACCCTTGAAGGGTCTCGACCCGAAATGTCACCCATTCCTTCTCTCCTGAGATGCTGCCTGACCTGCTGAGTTACTCCAGCATTTTGTGAATAAATACCTTCGATTTGTACCAGCATCTGCAGTTATTTTCTTACACTTATCAACAATTTGGATGAGTAGGTATAAGGCATGGATAATAACTTTGCGGATGACACTAAAATAGGTGGTACTGTCCCTGGAGAGCAGGAGACTGAGGGTAGATCATATTGAGGTGTGTAATATCATGAGGGGCATACGGTAGATCAGGCAAATGTACATAGTCTTTTTCCCAGGGTTAGGGAATCAAGAACTAGAGAACCTAAGTTTAAGGTAAGGGGGGGAACCTTTACGGGAATCCGAAAGCCAACTTTTTTGCACAAAGGGCAGTAGATATGTTGAACAAGTTGACAAAGGAAATGGTTGAGGCAGGTACAACAACAACATTTAAAGGACGCTTGCACTCATAAATGATAGGAAAGATTTGGAGAGATAAGGGTAAAAAACAGGCAAATGGGATAGCTTAGGTGGGCATTTTGGTCGGTATGGACAGGGTTTGCTGAAGGGCCTGTTTCTATGTTGCATTATTCTATGACTCTCTATGACTCCATGATTTAACAACGACCACGACGCCCTTTGTCCACCCTTAACTCACCTCTCCACCACCACCATGAGACCAGTGGCCAGGGCATCTTTACATAATGTGCTTTGGCAGAATCTTCCACTAACACCACCCATCCCACATATCATCCAATAATAAATAACACATACATATTGTCATTCAATACCGAACAAAATTCATTTGCCAGCAGTCACAGAGCAAAAAAAAAGAACACAGGACACACAACCCCAACACAAACATCCATCACAGTGACTCCAAACACCCCCTCACTGTGATGGAAGGCAAAAAACTTCCTCTCTCTGCCCCCATGCCCCTCCCACGGACAGGCAGATCGACCCCTACCGAGGCGACCGAACCATACAGCCCCCGCAAGGAGATGGAAAGTCCTGTGGCCGAGCCGCACCGGGCGCTGGAAAGTCCCGCGGCCGTACCGGGCGATGGAAGGCCCCGCGGCCAAGCCGCTCATGGATGAAGGAGGAGGTTGAATCATGGAGTATAAAGGAGTGGCTGGGATTGAAATAAATATTTTGCACCAACCTTACCGCCTTATTGGGCGGCACGGTGGCACAGCGGTAGAGTTGCTGCCTTACAGCCATTGCAGCGCCGGAGACCCGGGTTCGATCCCTACTACAGGTGCTGTCTGTACGGAGGTTTTACGTTCTCCCCGTGACTGTGTGGGTTTTCTCTGAGATCTTCGGTTTCCTCCACACACTCCAAAGACATAAAAAAAGAATTGTCCCTAGTGTGTGCAGGATAGCATTAATACGCAGGGATCGCTGGTCGGCGCGGACCCGGTGGGCCGAAGGGCCTGTTTCCGCGCTGTATCTCTAAACTAATAAAACAAAACTAAATGTACAAATGGCATTGAAAGTGGCAGCATATATTTGCTGGATGAGAAACAGTAAAAAATAACCTGCTGTCAAGAAACTAGTGCTGAAAGATCTAGCACAACCTAAAGCAGTTAAACCTTCAGGCATTGAAAGTAGGCACTGCAGGTTGTTAAACATATCAAAGGCTGCACCGTAGGATAATGAATTATGGCTTATCAAGCCTTCTTTACTATGCAACATTTATCTCAATCCCAGAAATAATCGAGCAACGGTTGGCTAATTAATCTAATATCTGTTGAGGAGATGCTCTTAACTTCCATAATCTGACGTGAAATATGAAAAACACAGAAACAGAAGCTTAATTAAGGATTCATCGTGGGTTTGTTAAAGGCAAGGTCTATTTGGCAGATTTATCGTTTTTGAGGAAACATAGCTGACTGGGTAATGGGAATGGTAGAAAGGAATTGTAGCAGAATGATTGGATTGACAGGCACAAAATAACAAGGACCACGACAGTCTTTTCAGGTGAGGCAGAGGTTCACTTGCACCTCCTCCAACCTCATCTACTGTATCCGTTGTTCCAGGTGTATATATCGGCGAGACCAAGCGCAGGCTCGGCAATTGTTTTGCTGAACACCTCCACTCGGTCCGCCTAGACCTACCTGATCTCCCGGTTGCTAAATACTTTAACTCCCCCTCCTATTCCCGCACTAACCTTTCTGTCCTGGGCCTCCTCCATTGTCAGAGTGAGGCCCAGCGTAAATTGGAGGAACAGCACCTCATATTTCCGTTGGGCAGCTTACACCCCAGCGGTATGAACATTAACTTCTCTAACTTCAAGTAACCCTTGCTTCCCCTCTCTCTCTATCCCTCCCCTTCCCAGTTCTCTGACCAGTCTGTCTGTCTCTGACTATTTCATCTTTGTTTGCTTTGATGTAATTTTCTCCCACTTACAATGATCTATTCAACATTTTCCTTGATCTCCATTCCCTTTGTCCTGGTTTCACACCTGACACTTCCTTATCTATGTATCTCCCGCTCCCCTGACATCAGGCTGAAGAAGGGTCTCGACCCGAAATGTCACCCATTCTGTCTCTCCAGAGAGGTTGCTTGTCTCGCTGAGTTACTGCAACATTTTGTGTCTATCTTTCAGTTTAAACCAGCGTCTGCAGTTCCTTCATACACAAGTACTGTTATATATTGTTCTTCAACTTCAGACAAGATGGTCACGAGGTCAAGGCAATGGACTACAAATCCATTGGGCTTTGCATATGCAGTTCAAATCCCATCCTCGACATGGACTGTTGCTTTTGGGCAAAGGGTGCCATTAATACTTCAAGGTGGCACAGAGGAACTGCCAGTAGAGCCACTGCCTCACTGTCCCGAAGACCCAGGTTCAATACCGACCGCGGGTGCTGTCTGTTGGAGTTTGTACATTCTCTCTGTGACCATGAGTTTTATTCAGATTCTCCGGTTGCCAATTGTGTTCCAAAAGGCACAAGTGTTGACAGGTTAATTGACTGCTACACATCACCCTTCATGAGTAGCTGAGTAGTAAAATCTAGGGAGAGGTGTTGAAGAGATTGTGGAGAGAATAAAATATGGAATAGTGTAGAATTAATGTAAAACGAATGGCTTATAGCTGGTGTAAGCTTGGTAGGCTGTAGGAACATCTCTCTATCACACCATGACTAATACACTGATCAGCCAAAACATTATGACCACTGACAGGAGAAGTGAATAACATTGATTATCTTGTTACAATGGTACCTGTCAAGGGGTGGGATATATTAGGCAGCAAGTGAACAGTCAGTTCTTGAAGTTGATGTGTTGGATGCAGGAGAAATGGGCAGGAGTAAAGACCTGAGCGACTTTGACAAGGCCAAATTGTTATG
Source organism: Rhinoraja longicauda (assembly GCF_053455715.1). Lineage (NCBI taxonomy): Eukaryota > Metazoa > Chordata > Chondrichthyes > Rajiformes > Arhynchobatidae > Rhinoraja > Rhinoraja longicauda. Next base: position 62,772,611 of record NC_135960.1, on the reverse strand, counting down.
GCCAGACGACTGGGTCAGAGCATCTCTGAAACGCCAAGGCTTGTGGGGTGCTCCCGGTCAGCACTGGTGAGTACTTACTGACAGTGGTCCGAGGAGGGGCAAACCATAAACCGGCGACAGGGTGTTGGGCGCCCAAGGCTCATCGATGCGTGAGGGCAACGAAGGCTATCCCGTCTGGTCCGAACCGACAGAAGGTCTACTGTGGCACGTCACAGAAAAATGTTAATGGTGGTCAAGGGAGGAATGTGTCACAATACACAGTGTATCGCACCCTGCTCCGTATGGGGCTGCACACGGGGGACCAACAGCATATTAAGGCAGGTGGTCATAATGTTTTGGCTCATTAGGTCATAATGTTTTGGCTGGTCGGTGTATTTCAAAGGCCTATTTAGAAGGCTGCTTCTAAAAAATAAATATTTTTGAAGTGTGGCCATTGCTGTAACATAAGAAGTCAGGTGGCCAATTTGTGCACATCAAGAGAATGAATAGCCTTTTAAAAAAATTATTTTAATGACAAAAGGACAAATATTGGCTAGAACAACAAGAATAACTCCACACATCTTCTTTAAAGTGCCATGGGACATTTCCCCAACCAAAAGAGAAAGAGAATTGGTTTTATTTTAGCTTCTTAACTAATAGATGACACCATGGCCAATTCTCAGCACTTTCGAGTGTCAGTCTGGATTTTTGAGCTAAGATTTTTGAAGTAGTGTTTTGATCACAGACATAAACAGGGATGGGACAATGCTACAAGCTGAAACTAGGTAAAGTGTTACCCCAAAGAGTCAAGAGCCAATTGTGTTTAATTGTCATGCCTGCCGACAATGGAATAATACAGTTCATCCTCGCAGTAGCTGAACAATAGACAATAGACAATAGGTGCAGGAGGACGCCATTCGGCCCTTCGAGCCAGCACCACCATTCAATGTGATCATGGCTGATCATTCTCAATCAGTACCCCGTTCCTGCCTTTTCCCCATACCCCCTGACTCCGCTATCCTTAAGAGCTCTATCTAGCTCTCTCTTGAATGCATTTAGAGAATTGGCCTCCACTGCCTTCTGAGGCAGAGAATTCCACAGATTTTCAACTCTCTGACTGAAAAGGCTTTTCCTCATCTCCATTCTAAATGGCCTACCCCTTATTCTTAAACTGTGGCCCCTGGTTCTGGACTCCCCCAACATTGGGAACATGTTTCCTGCCTCTAACGTGTCCAACCCCTTAATAATCTTGTACGTTTCGATAAGATTCCCTCTCATCCTTCTAAATTCCCGTGTATACAAGCCTAGTCGCTCCAATCTTTCAACATACGACAGTCCCACCATCCCGGGAAACAGGCCTGCAAATAGAACATAGAAGAGTTAAGCACAAGCACAGGCCTTGCAGCACATGCAGTCTGTGCCGAACATGATGCCAAGAATAGAATAGTTCCTTTATTGTCATTGTAACATGAGCCATGTACAACGAAATTGTAAAATGTCAGCCAGTCAGTGCACCATTCAAACATTTCTAAAACTAACGATACATACAAGGTAAAATATTTTAAAAAAGATAAACAACTAAAATAAATATCATGAAAATAGCACGCATAAACACCCAACCCTACATCCTTCTGTCGATTTCACAGTCTCTTATTATGTATCGCCCCTGCGTTCCTTGGCGGCTACATTTAGTGCCTTTATAGCAGTGGGGTAAAAACTATTTTTAAGTCTGTTTGTCCTTGTCCTTGTAGATCTGTACCGTCTGCCTGACGGTAACAGTTCAAACAGGGAGTGTCCGGGGTGGGAAATGTCCTTTATAATACTCTGGGATTTTTTGATGCAGCGGGAACTGTGTAAGTCCTCCAAGGTAAGTAGAGGGCAGCCGACAATCCTCTGGGCGTTGTCAATGGCCCTCTGGAGCGCTTTCCTCTGAGCCGCTGTGCAGCTGGTGTACCATACGCATACACAGTATGTTAGGATGCTCTCAATGTAGCACCGATAAAAGGACAACAGCAGTCTCTGAGTGATGTTATTCTTCCTGAGCACCCTCAGGAAGTGCAGTCTCTGCTGGACCTTTTTCAGCAGCGCAGAGGTGTTCACGCTCCACGTCAGGTCCTCCTCAATATGGATTCCCAGGAAGCGGAAATCCGCCACCCTCTCCACACAGTCCCCTCTGATAGTTAATGGTACCATGTCCGTTTTATTCTTTCTGAAGTCTATTATTATTTCCTTTGTCTTTAAGGTGTTGAGGAGCAGGTTATTTTCTCCACACCACACTGTCAGCTGCTCCGCCTCATCCCGGTAGGCGTACTCGTCCCCCCCGGTGATGAGTCCCACCACCGTAGTGTCATCCGCAAATTTGACAATGGTGTTACTGTGGTGGGCGGGGGTGCAGTCATGTGTATAGATGGTGTAGAGCAGGGGGCTCAGCACGCAGCCCTGTGGAGAGCCGGTACTGAGGCTGAGGGCCGTGGATGTGTGATGGCCCACTCTGACTCTCTGGCTGCGAGCTGACAGGAAGCTATTTATCCACATGCAGGTGGAGTGTGGAAGTCCCAAGTCCCCCAGTTTGTCCACCAGTTTATGGGGAAGGATTGTATTAAAGGCAGAGCTGTAGTCCACAAAGAGCATCCGCACGTAGCTCCCCGGCTGCTCCAGGTGGAACAGTGCAGCATGGAGGGCTGTGGCTATAGCGTCCTCTGTGGATCTATTCGCTCTGTACGCAAACTGGTGGGGGTCAAAGCTTCGGGGCAGGAGTGATGTGATATGACCCCGGACCAGTTTTTCAAAACACTTCATCACCACTGGTGTGAGTGCGACTGGCCGGTAGTCGTTGAGGCTGGAAATGTGGGGTTTTTTGGGCAAGGGGACTATGATTGCGGACTTCAGACAGGATGGAACAGTGGACTGGGCCAGAGACTGGTTGAAAATCCTCGTACAGACTCCAGCCAGCTGGTCAGCGCAGTCCTTCAGCACGCGTCCAGAGACGCCGTCGGGTCCAGTAGCCTTCCTTGGATTGATGGCCCGCAGCGTGCGCCTCACCTCATGCTCCTCTATCTTGAGGGTTAGGCTGCTGTGGACCATGTGGTGTGATATGGCTGTCTCGGGTGGCTCCACTTCAAAGCGAGCAAAGAAGAGGTTCAGCTCCTCTGCCAACGAGGCGTCACCTTCAGCAGCTCCAAGGTTGGTCTTATAGTTGGTTAGATACTGGATCCCCTGCCACACCTGCCTGCTGTTGTTACTGTCCAGGTGGTCCTCTATCTTCCTCCTGTAGTCTAATTTGGCCTCTCTGATGCCTCTCTTCAGGTTAGCTCGGGCCATGCTGTATAAAGCCCTATCGCCAGACCTAAAAGCAGTGTTCCTCTCTTTTAACAGCCGCTGGACCTCCCGGGTCATCCAGGGCTTCTGGTTGGGGTAGACCCGGATGCGTTTGTCCACTGTGACAGTGTCCATGCAGTTTTTAATGTAACATAGTACACTGTCTGTGAACACCTCCAGGTCCCGGTGTTCAAACACATCCCAGTTGGTCCTGTCGAAGCAGTCCTGCAGCTGCTGAGATGCACCATCAGGCCAAGTTGTGATGGTCTTTGTGATGGTAGGAGCGGTTTTCCTGAGGGGGGCATATGCAGGAATTAAAAACAGGGACATATGGTCCGACTGACCCAGGTGTGGTAGTTGTCTAGCCCTGTAGCCCAGCTTGATGTTGGAGTAGACCTTGTCCAGTGTGTTAGCTCCTCTTGTAGCACATTTAACATGCTGATAGAATTTGGGGAGCATTTTCTTCAAGTCCGCGTGGTTAAAGTCCCCTGCTATGATGTGAACACCGTCAGGATATATGCTCTGTTGACTGCTAGTGCTACCATACAAATATCCGATAGCCGAGTTAGCATTAGCATCCGGTGGTATGTACACAGCAGTTATCATGACAACAGTAAACTCTCTAGGGAGATAAATGGGCCTGCATTTAACAGTCACATACTCCAGGTCCGGGGAGCAGTGACTGTCTACAATCACTGTGTTTGTACACCAGGTGTTGTTCACGTACACACAGAGCCCTCCACCTCTGCTCTTACCAGAGTCTCTTGTCCTGTCATGACGCTGTGCTGTGTAGCCTGCTAGCTCGATAGCAGAGTCCGGAATGAAAGAATGAAGCCAGGTCTCCGTGATCAACAGGATACAGCTGTCCTTCACGGCGTTGTTAGCTGCAGTCTGCAGCCTAAGTTCATCCATCTTGTTAGCGAGGGATCTGGCGTTCGTTAGAAACAGGCTGGGAAGCGGTGGTTTCAGTGGCTGCCTCCGTAGCCTGACCAGAGCGCCGGCCCTGCCGCCTCGCTTTTGCCTTCTCTCTCTGCGCCGCCTTCGCCTCCTCCCCGCGGGGATGGTGATCCACGGAGAGTCGGGGCTCCTCGCTATGTCCGCCGGGATCTTGTATGAGCGGACAAACTCGACGGTAACCCCCCATTCGCGACCGGCTCCAATCCTAAGAAGATCCTGCCGGCCGTAGACGTTGTTCGCCCGACAGTAAGTACACAGGGCACAAAACAACACGCACACATACACATACACATACACATACACAAAAAACACGAGCACTGACCGGGAGGACATCGGGCCGCTGCAACTGTGTGCGCCGCCTGTTCCTACTCCTGTAATTCCTACTCCTGTAACCCCTGCATTCCCTCCCCGCTCTCCTCTCTCACCCCTTCCCCACCAAAGTCGGCCGACCAGTTCCAATGTTTGCTTGTATCCCTCTTGTTATCACACCTTCCCCAGCCAACAATGGGACATAGTGGCTTCCACCCTTCCTGAGATCATCTGTTGACGGCCCTGATTTGTGCTGACCTTTTTACACCTCCATTTTATTTTCTACCCCCTCCCCCCCCCCCAGCTACTTTCAGTCTGAATAAGAGTGCTGACCCGAAACGTCACCCATTGTCTTTGTTCAGAGACGCTGCCTGACCGCTAGAGTTACTCCAGCACTTTGTGTCTATCTTTGGTATAAACCAGCATCTGCAGTTCCTTCCTACACCAACTCTTATTTACCTGCACATAATCCATATTCTTTCATTCCTTGCGTATATATCATATCATATATATACAGCCGGAAACAGGCCTTTTCGGCCCTCCAAGTCCGTGCCGCCCAGCGATCCCCGTACATTAACACTATCCTACACCCACTAGGGACAATTTTTTTTTACATTTACCCGGCCAATTAACCTACATACCTGTACGTCTTTGGAGTGTGGGAGGAAACCGAAGATCTCGGAGAAAACCCACGCAGGTCACGGGGAGAACGTACAAACTCCTTACAGTGCAGCACCCGTAGTCAGGATCGAACCTGAGTCTCCGGCGCTGCATTCGCTGTAAAGCAGCAACTCTACCGCTGCGCTACCGTGCCGCCCAATGTGCTTATCCAAAAGTCTCTGAAATACTGCTATCAACTACTGCCCTGGCAGCATGTTCCAAGCATTACCACCCCCTGTGTAAAAAAAACTTGCCCCGCGCATCTCCTTTAAACTATGCCCCTCTCACCTGAAAGCTATATGTAAAATATATGGATAAATATCTATACACTAAAACTCTCATTTGTTTGTTTGTTTGTTCGTGAACTACAGCCAAAACTGTACACGATAGCACAACAATTTTAGGCCCACCTTACTCACCTTCGTCGTCCCTTTGGTGCTAATGGAAGAAGTTTCATTGAAATCGGTGTTATATTTTTAAAGTTATTCACATTTTAAGGTTTAAATCTATCTCCTAGGGAGGGAGGGGGACAGAGGGAGGGAGGGAGGGAGGGAGGGAGGGAGGGAGGGAGGGAGGGAGGGAGGGAGGGAGGGAGGGAGGGAGGGAGGGAGGGAGGGAGGGAGGGAGGGAGGGAGGGAGGGAGTGAGGGAGGGAGGGGAAGTGGGGGAGGGGAGGGGGGAAGAGGGGAGGGGGGAAGAGGGAGGGGGAAAGAGGGAGGGGGAAAGAGGGAGGGGAGGGGGGGAGGAAGGGGGAGGGGGGAAGGTGAGGGGGGAGGGGAGAGGGGAGGAGGGGAGGAGAGGGTGCTGCACCAATGCATGAGACGTTTGGGCCCAATGGGTCGTCTTGGTCTAGTATCCCTCGACACCTTTCCAAGCTCTGTAACTGTCCAAGTATCTTTTAAATGCTGTTGTAGTACCTGCCTCAACTACCTCCTCCGGCAGCTTAATCCATAAACCCACCGCCCTCTGAGTGAAAATGTTGCAACTCAGATTCCAATTGTTTACTTTGGTTTAGTTTAGTTTAGCTTAGTTTATTTTAGTTTATTGTCACGTGTACCGAGGTACAGTGAAAAGCTTTTGTTGCGATGCTATCCAGTCAGCAGAAAGACAACACATGATTACAACTGAGCCATTTACAGTGCGAATCACTGAATTGAATCTTTCCCTTCTCACCTTTAACTTACATCCTCTGGTTTTTGATTCCCCTACCCTGGGTAATATGCTCCATGCATTCACCCTCTCTATTCCCCTCATGATCTTATACACCTCCATAAGATCACTCTTCAACCTCCTGCACTTCAATGGAATAAAGTCCTAGCCTGCCCAATCTCTCCCTATAGTTCATATCCTCGAGTCCTAGCAACAGCCTCATAAATCTTCTCTGCACTCGTTCCAGTTTAACGGCATCCGTCCTGCAGCAGGGAGACTAAAACTGAGCACAGAACTCTGAATGTGGCCTCATCAAGATTTTGTGCAGCTGTAACACAACGTTCCAACTTTTGTACTCAATAACCTGACTGATAAAGGTCACTGTATGAAACGGCCTCATTACAAAAAGTGTTGAAAGTACTGTACTTTATCCCAGGGGCCAGGGTTAAGTTCTTTAAATATTTTTGACTTGATTTCAGGGAAATTGTACTTGAAATTTACTATGCTTCACAGCGAGGTGCACTTTAGTGATGAGTAAGTTGTCTTTGCTTTGAGACAATGACACATATAAGGCTGAATATCCATATCATTTTTCACCCATCGTCATGACTGAGATGGGAGATGGTAGTAATGTTTCCAATTGTGAAGCACTTGACAGGAGGAAATGATGAAGAGAAGCTGGACCCAGTACGTGAAGGAAAGAACTGCATGTGCTGGTTTAAATCAAAGGTAGACACAAAATGTTGGAGTAGTCAGAAGAAGGGTCTCGACCCGAAACGTCAGCCATTCCGTCTCTCCAGAGATGCTGCCTGTCCCACTGAGTCACTCCAGCATTTTGCGTCTACCCAGTATGAGAAGAATTGGTAACCAAAGAGCAGAGAGTTAAACCAATTTGCAAAAATAGGAAATAAGGGAGGAAATGTAAAAAGTATTGACAAATGTCTGGTTAATATTCAGAATAAATTACCTTGAAGGAGAATGGATTTTGATTCAACAAGAGCCTTCTAAGCTAAATTGGATCAATATTTGACAGAAAAAAAAGTGTTGCAGTTTCACAGGACAAAATGTTATTAGTTAAAGTCATAGCTTTGAGGATTCAAGGCAAAATGCCAAAGGGTGGGAAATAAAAGCCTCTCTATTGAAGAGTCATATAAACATGTTGGGAATAATAGAGTGCCTCACAGTTTGGTATTTGAAGAAATCAGGTTTTTTTAAAGAAAAAAAATTCACTGCAATGTGGTCAGGTTTGCAGAAGAAACCAAATCGATGGGGAAGGAAGAGTTGACCTGAACAACATATATCAAAGGAGAAAAACACGGGAGGTGAACTTTAATGTCGATGTGGGAAGGAAAATGTCTCCATATATACCTGTGGAAGGAGTTGAAGTTGTTTAGAGTGAGGTTCAAGAGACTTGGAAATTGTATTAAACTCAATGTTTGAAAGTTTCAACTTGAAAAAGATCGAAGTCTAGTTTATGAGCACGACAGGTAAAGTAGTCCAATGCCAGCCAAAGAAAACCATACTCGAGCGATATAATGCATTCACATTTAGTTATGAGGATAGATAATAGACAATAGACAATAGACAATAGACAATAGACAATAGGTGCAGGAGGAGGCCATTCGGCCCTTCGAGCCAGCACCACCATTCAATGTGATCATGGCTGATCATTCTCAATCAGTACCCCGTTCCTGCCTTCTCCCCATACCCCCTGACTCCACTATCCTTAAGAGCTCTATCCAGCTCTCTCTTGAATGCATTCAGAGACTTGGCCTCCACTGCCTTCTGAGGCAGTGAATTCCACAGATTTACAACTTTCTGACTGAAAAAGTTTTTCCTCATCTCCGTTTTAAATGGCCTACCCCTTATTCTTAAACTGTGGCCCCTTGTTCTGGACTCCCCCAACATTGGGAACATGTTTCCTGCCTCTAACGTGTCCAACCCCTTAATAATCTTATATGTTTCGATAAGATCCCCTCTCATCCTTCTAAATTCCACTGCATACAAGCCTAGCCGCTCCAGTCTTTCAACATATGACAGTCCCGCCATTCCGGGAATTAACCTAGTAAACCAACCCTGCATGCCCTCAATAGCAAGAATATCCTTCCTCAAATTTGGAGACCAAAACTGCACACAGTACTCCAGGTGCGGTCTCACTAGGGCCCTGTACAACTGCAGAAGGACCTCTTTGCTCCTATACTCCTCAACTCCTCAACTCCTCTTGTTATGAAGGCCAACATTCCATTGGCTGTCTTCACTGCCTGCTGTACCTGCATGCTTCCTTTCAGTGACTGATGCACTAGGACACCAAGATCTCGTTGTATGTCCCGTTTTCCTAACTTGACACCATTCAGATAATAATCTGCCTTCTTATTCTTACCACCAAAGTGGATAACCTCACACTTATCTACATTAAACTGCATCTGCCATGCATCCGCCCACTCACACAACCTGTCCAAGTCACCCTGCAACCTCATAGCATCTTCCTCACAGCTCACACTACCACCCAGCTTTGTATCATCTGAAAATTTGCTTATGTTACTTTTAATCCCTTCATCCAATATTGTAAATAGCTGCGATCCCAGCACCGAGTCTTGCGGTACCCCACTAGTCACTGCCTGCCATTCTGAAAGGGACCCATTTATCCCCACTCTTTGCTTTCTGTCCGTCAACCAATTTTCTATCCATGTCAGTACCCTACCTCCAATACCATGCGCTCTAATTTTGCCCACAAATCTCCTATGTGAGATTCCAGCCATTTGCCATTTAATTCTCCATATCAATCTCACTTCACACTTTCTGTTTTCCTATGTTAGTGTTGCCCGATGGTGTCCTGTACAAGTTCAAGACACAACGCCTCATCTTCCATCTGGACACACCGCAGCCACTCAGCCCAAATGATATCAATAGTTCATTAGTTCATATGATATAATAATAATAATAATAATAATAATGCATTACATTTATATAGCGCTTTTCATACACTCAAAGACGCTTTACAGGGATTTAAAGAACATAGGGAAGTGAATAAATAGATAAATAAGTAAACGAACAGAGAAAGGAGACAGAAGGTGAGGTGACCTTCAGTGGTTGAAGGCAGTACTGAACAGGTGAGACTTCAGTGATGTTTTGAATGTGGTGAGTGAGGAGGAGTCTCTGACGGTTTGGGGTAGTGAGTTCCATAGGGTGGGAGCAGCGATGGAGAAAGCCCTGTCCTCCCAGGATCTGAGTTTGGTCCGGATGGGGGGGGATAGGAGATTGGCAGCAGCAGAGCGGAGGGTGCAGGTGGGAGTGTGCCTGTGGAGGAGGTCAGTCAGGGGGACTGGGGGATGGGGAGCCAGTGGAGTTTGTAAAGGACGGGGGTGATATGGTCATGGATCGGGGTGTGGGTGAGTAGACTGGCAGCGGAGTTTTGAATGTATTGAAGTTTACTGATGATTTTTGAGGGTGCGCCATAGAGGAGGCTGTTGCAGTAGTCCAGACGGGAGGTGATGAAGGCATGGATGAGGGTTTCTGCAGCTGTGGAGGAGAGGGATGGACGGAGACGGGCAATGTTTTTGAGGTGGAAGAAGGCTGTCTTTGTGATGTGTTTGATGTGTTTGTCGAAGGAGAGGGTTTGATCAAAGATGATTCCAAGATTCCGGATGTGAGGGGAGGTGGATACTGGGAGACCATCAATATTGAGGATGAAGTTTTGGGTGGATTTGGTGAGCGTTTTTGGACCAATGATGATGATTTCACATTTGTTGCAGTTGAGTTTGAGGAAATTTGATTGAAGCCAAGATTTTATTTCAGTGATGCAGTTTGTCAGTTAGGAGCAGAATCAGACCATCGAGTCTGCTCCACCATTCAATCATGGCGGGCCTACCTCTCCCTCTCAAGCCTATTCTCCTGCCTTCTCCCCGTAACCTTTTGACACCCTTACTAATCATGAACCTGTCAATCCCTGCTTTTAAAATACCTAAAGACTTGGCCTTCACAGCTGTCTAAGGCAATGAAATCCACATATTCACTACCCTCTGGCTCAAGAAATTACTCCTTATCTCCTTTCTTAAAGGTACGCCCTTTGATTCTGAGGCTGTTCAATGCTTTCAGATAGCTTTTTCTTCCCCTCCATACTCATTGCTGGATTATTTGTTTCCTTCCTCTTCAGTCCGTAACTACTGTTGTTTAAAGTAATGGTTACTTTGACAACATTGGATTGCCCCTTCCACAGACATTCTCTTTGTTTCCAACACACTTGTTTGCTCGCTTTTTCATCTCTCATGAAGATTGAGAGGCCTGGAGAGAGTGCACAGTCAGAACCTTTCCTCGGGCTGACAATGTCACAGGCGAGAGGACATAGCTGGAAGGTGAAAGGGGCAAAGTTTAAAAGGGGATGCACGGGACAAGATTTTTATTCGGAGAGTGGTGGGTATCTGGAACATGCTGGCAGGGTTGGTGGTGGAGGCAGGCACAATAATGGCATGTAAAAGGCTTTTAGATAGGCACATGCATAGGCAGGAATGGAGGGGCGTAAATCAGGGACAGGCAGATGAGATTAGTTTATCATGGACATTGTGGAGGAGCCTGTTCCTATGCTGTTCTGTACTATGTTCATAAGTGATAGAAGCAGAATTAGGCCATTTGGCCCATCAAGTCTACTTCACCATTCAATCGTGGCTGATCTATTTTTCCTTCTCAACCCCATTCTCCTGCCTTCTCCTCATAACCCCTGACACCCATACTAATCAAGTATGGTTGATCTATCTATCTCTGCCTTAAAAAAAATGTTATATGATAAATGACCAGACACATTGACTGCTTCTCTCTCTATAGATGCTGCCTGACGTGATGATGTTGACTGCTTCTGGCAACTTTCGTTTTTCTTTCCGATTTCCAGAATCTTTTTTTTTGTTTTGCATCAAGCGATGTAGGATTCTGTTCTGGCTACACTTGAGATTCTGGTCAGCGGATATCATAAGGGGACTCACATAAGTGCTGGAGGGCAATTCAGGAGAGAACCAAAAGCACATTGGTGATTCTATCAATAAATCACCAAACTCTTCAGCTTGAAAAGAGGCATCCGAGGACAAATTTTATTGGGGAGAGAGCAATAATAGTTTTAAGAATCTTACTCAATGTGCAAATGTTTCCTCAAATATTTTACATCAAAAAATTTGAATTCATTTTTATACTGAGTACACCCTACATGAACTCACCACAGTGTAATTATTTGGTTCTTTATTAGAGTATAATTGCATTGATCCTTTCAGATTGATTGAATTGATTGAAAGATACCATATGGAATCATGCCCTCATGTCACCAAATCCACCTTGACCATTGATCACTCATTTACATTGGTTCTATGTTATCTAACTTTCTCACTCACTCCTTACACACCAGGGGCAATTTACAGATGCCAATTAACATAGAAACATAGAAAATAGGTGCAAGAGTAGGCCATTCGGCCCTTCGAGCCTGCACCGCCACTCAATATGATCATGGCTGATCATCCAGCTCAGTATCCCGTACCTGCCTTCTCTCCATACCCCCTGATCCCTTTAGCCACAAGGGCCACATCTAACTCCCTCTTAAATATAGCCAATGAACTGGCCTCAACTACCTTCTGTGGCGGAGAATTCCACAGATTCACCACTCTCTGTGTGAAAAAAAACTTTCTCATCTCGGTCCAAAAAGACTTCCCCTTTATCCTTAAACTGTGACCCCTGGTTCTGGACTTCCCAAACATCGGGAACAATCTTCCTGCATCTAGCCTGTCCAACCCCTGAAGAATTTTGTAAGTTTCTATAAGATCCCCCCTCAATCTTCTAAATTCCAGCGAGTACAAACCTACAAACCAGGCGCCTCGTTGGGATGTGGGAGGAAACCGGATCACCTGGAGGAATCCCATACGGTCACAGGGAGAACGTGCAAACTCCACGCAGGCAGCACTCGATGTCAGGATGAAAACCATGTCCTCCGGTGTTGTGAGGCAAAAGCTCTACCAGCTGTGTTGCTGTGCCGCTTTAAGGATTGGCCCTGACCTCCTCCATTTTCTGGACAGACTGCAGTCCCAGAAGCAACTGCAGGTTGGGAGTGTGGATGGAGATCATAGTGGAGGGGATTTGTAGGTACCGGGTAAAGGACATCCAAACTCAGGAGCAGAATAATCCAACATAATAGTAGAGGTGGCTAAAACTGTGGCAAAAGATACACATGTTCTGCCCAGGTTAGATCCAAAAGTTCCAATCGTAGTCCTATTTATGTCATGGAATCTAATTTGTTTACTAATTTAGTTTTTGGTTTAGTTTTAGTTTTAGAGATGCAGAACAGAAACAGGCCCTTCGGCCCACCGAGTCCGTGCCAACCAGCGATTCACGCACACTACCATTATCCTACACACCAGGAAGAATTTTATAATTTTACCAAAGCCAAATAGCCTGGTACTACCCAAGTGCCCGTCTTTGGAGTGTGGGAGGAAACCGGAGCTCCTGGAGAAAACCACTGCAGGTCACGGGGAGAACAATAGACAATAGACAATAGGTGCAGGAGTAGGCCATTCAGCCCTTCGAGCCAGCACCACCATTCAATGCGATCATGGCTGATCACTCTCAATCAGTACCCCGTTCCTGCCTTCTCCCCATACCCCCTCACTCTGCTATCCTTAAGAGCTCTATCCAGCTCTCTCTTGAAAGCATCCAACGAACTGGCCTCCACTGCCTTCTGAGGCAGAGAATTCCACACCTTCACCACTCTCTGACTGAAAAAGTTCTTCCTCATCTCCGTTCTAAATGGCCTACCCCTTATTCTTAAACTGTGGCCCCTTGTTCTGGACTCCCCCAACATTGGGAACATGTTTCCTGCCTCTAATGTGTCCAATCCCCTAATTATCTTATACGTTTCAATAAGATCCCCTCTCATCCTTCTAAATTCCAGTGTATGCAAGCCTAATTGCTCCAGCCTTTCAACATACGACAGTCCCGCCATTCCGGGAACGTACAAACTCCGATCAGACAGCACCCGTAGTCAGGATCGAACCGGAGTCTCTGGTGCTGTAAGGCAGCAACTCTACCGCTGCGCCACCATGCCGCCCACCCAATGTGGACAGCCACCTGATTCAGGCACTAAATCAGTGGGCAGTGACAGGACTTTGTGGATATGGAATCATTCACGTTGGTGTGGATTGGTGAACTGGGGCACACTGATTTGAGGGCCTGCTGTTATATATCTGCCCGGCAACAGGCTTCAGGATCACCCACTACCTGTAGAAGTCATCACTCTGGGTACAGGTGTATTCAAGACAGATCGGTAAGGCGACAGAAAACATGCAAAGGGAAAACTAGATTATTTTAATCTAAGATTTCAAGAATAACGTGACAGGGGTTCAAACAAATGTAGATATCAACAAATTCTTCATTCTTGTGCAAAGAGTGTTGAGGGAACGGAGTTTGCTTATAGGGGGAAATCACAGAATTATTTAATAAACAATTCGATGTCATGTTAAGTGACTTTTGGCTCCTACTAGTTGAATAAATCAAGCAGGCCTAAATGGCTGTCTTTTTGTCCATCATTCACCCATGTCCATCGATGGCTGTACTACCAATTAAAGCCCCTCAGTGACAATTATACACTTATATACTTGGCCAATGTCTGCAGAGATGTCTCCTTTGATATAAAAGTACATTTTTTTAATTATTTGTTTGCAACACTTGACATTCTATTTTAGATCTGAGGTGATCATTGGGTAAATGTTACCAGGGAACTTTGCCATGTTGTATCCTGCAGAAAATAATTGGAGTACATTACTGCGCTATTGATTTCCAGTGGAAGTGTGTTTGACCCTTCAGTGAGCGATAATGGAATCCTTAGAGTCCATTTGTTAAAATAACCAATGTGAAAACTTTTAAATTGTCAATGTTTTTTGAACTCCTGGTATGTTAAGAGTATGATTACCCTTCCACAGTTTGCACTCATTACATGCTTTCAAATTTGAGGTATTGTGAATTCGTCTGAAGAAATAATGGAGCTTCATTTAGTGGCGCCATAAATGGATGCAGGGATCACCATGTGCGAACAATCTATCCTCAACCACCATAAGTATTTTAATATGATCTACATGTCGATTTCAATATCATTAGTGGCTAGCTCCATTAAAAAGTAAACTGCACCATTTAGAGCGAGCCCATATCTAATAAGGAGGAGGGCATTATGGCTGGAGTGACACTGACTGATAGCTAAACTGTAAGTGGAAGGGACTGTGTAGGAGAGAGAGTGAATGCAATGCCAGATGTCTTAATGGAGAAAGTGGAAAGGAAGAGGGAAGACATTAAGTGCATGGTGCTGCAGTGGTAGAGTTGCTGTCTTACAGTGCCAGAGACCCAGGTTCGATCCTGACTCCAGGTGCTGTCTGGACATTCTCCCCACGTGGGTTGCGTGGGTTTTCTCCAGGAGCTCCGGTTTCCTCCCACACTCCAAAGACATAAAGGATTTGTAGGCTAATTGGCTGGGTAAAATTGTTAATTGTCCCTCGTGTGTGTGTGGGATAGTGTTAGTGTGCGGGGATCGCTGGTCGGCGCGGACCCGGTGGGCCGAAGAGCCTGTTTCTGCGCTGTATCTCGAAACTAAACATAAAACTCAACCACAATGACAGGGACAAAGGGTGAGATGGAGGAGGACAGCTCAGGTGACATTTTCCCACAGGATGTTTGCACACGAATTCTGCTGCGTAGAAACTCCAGTGAATCAGTGGGGACCTCCGTCACTATTCACGCGGCAGCATGGCTTTCTTTGCATTCATGCAACCATTTTTGACCCCAAGGGAGTCCTCAGCGGAGGTCCATAGCCACCAGTGTAGGAAATATCAGGTGGCCGAGGTTATGGGGAGAAGGCAGGAGAATGGGGTTCGGAGGGAGAGATAGGTCAGCCATGATTGAATGGCGGAGTAGATTTGATGGGCCGAATGGTCTAATTATGCCCCTATCACTTATGACCTTATAAACTGCACCATTTAGAGCGAGCCCATATCTAATAAGGAGGAGGGAATAATGGCTGTAATGACACTGACTGATAGGTAAACCATAAATGATGGGACTGTGTAGGAGAGAGAGTTGGTGCAATGCCAGATTTACACCAAAGAGAGACACAAAATGCTGGAGCAAGTAGGCGGGACTGAGGCAGGGTCTCGACCCGAGGCGTCGCCTGTTCCTTCTCTCCAGAGATGCTGCCTGTCCCAGCATTTTGTGTCTTATCTTCAATCGCCACCTTCCGGTTTGATGAAGGGAACAAAAAGCAACTAACAAAATGGTGGTGCATTAAACGCAGCAGGATAAGTGGGCATTGGCCAGAATGATGAGCTGCCTGTGGGTTCTGAGGAAGTGCACTCTCTGTTGGTTCCACTCAAGGGCTGAGCTCACACACACACACACACACACAGCCTTCAGAGCGTTATCCGTGCTGTGCGAGGCACTCCGCCCCATGAGACGGCCTGCGAACATCACTATGCTGTGCTCCCTATCTGTTCCCAAGTCTCCTGCAAGACACTGCGACAGGAACCGGCTCTTTTGAAACTAATAGAATCAGTGACCTCCCTAATGCAACTGGGGGCAGCAAACTGCAAGGTTTTGTAAACATCTCCAGTTGTCGTTGGAGGAAGCCACGTTCATAAAAAATTAAAGTGCCATGTTTACCTTGGGAGCCATTAACAATGCTGATCCTTGCCTTGTTCTGACTACAGCAGGTAGCCGATTGTTGAAACACCAGACATCTCATGCATGTTGAGATTCAGGTGGAAGGGTTTTCCCCCTGAGCAAGCCAGGTAGATTAGCCCTCCAGCTAAGAGGCTTTCTAACCCTCTGCCCGCCCTCAACAGCTTTTGCTGCTCTGCACTCTATTCATTCTCACGGTTCCACTGTACAGCAAGGGGCTGGGTCTTAATGTGGAAATGGTTTGTGTGGAATTCTAAAGTCAATAAAAGACAGTCACCCTGTAAAAACTTAGCACCTTTAACCCACTCTAAAAAGCAAATGGCCTGTCAGTAGCGACGGTCCTTTTAAAAAGCATGGTAAGATATCTTGTGCAGGAAGGAACTGCAGATGCTGGTCTAATGAGATGGAGGAACTGAGGGAAATCCAGGTTAGTCGGGAAGTGGTGTTAGGTAAATTAAATGGATTAAAGGCAGATAAATCCCCAGGGCCAGATAGGCTGCATCCCAGAGTGCTTAAGGAAGTAGCCTCAGAAATAGTGCATGCATTAGTGATAATTTTTCAAAACTCTTTAGATTCTGGAGTAGTTCCTGAGGACTGGAGGGTAGATAATGTAACCCCACTTTTTAAAAAGGGAGGGAGAGAGAAAACGGGGAATTATAGACCAGTTAGCCTAACATCGGTAGTGGGGAAAATGCTAGAGTCAGTTATTAAAGATGTGATAGCATTACATTTGGAAAGTGGTGATATCATCGGACAAAGTCAGCATGGATTTACCAAAGGCAAATCATGTCTGACGAATCTTATAGAATTTTTCGAGGATGTAACTAGTAGAGTGGATAAGGGAGAACCAGTCGATGTGTTATATCTGGACTTTCAGAAGGCCTTCGACAAGGTCCCACATAGGAGATTGGTGTACAAACTTAAAGCACACGGTATTGAGGGTTCAGTGTTGAGGTGGATAGAAAATTGGTTGGCGGACAGGAAGCAAAGAGTAGGAATAAACGGGTCCTTTTCGGAAAGTCAGGCAGTGACTAGTGGGGTACCGCAAGGCTCAGTGCTGGGACCCCAGTTATTTACAGTGTATATTAATGATTTGGAGGAGGGAATTGAATGCAACATCTCTAAGTTTGCGGATGACACGAAGCTGGGTGGCAGTGTTAGCTGCGAGGAGGATGCTAGGAGGCTGCAGAGTGACTTGGATAGATTAGGCGAGTGGGCAAATGCATTGCAGATGCAATATAATGTGGATAAATGTGAGGTTATCCACTTTGGCGGCAAGAACAGGAAAGCAGAGTATTACCTGAATGGTGACCGATTGGGAGAAGGGGAGATGCAACGTGACCTGGGTGTCATGGTGCACCAGTCATTGAAAGCAAGCATGCAGGTGCAGCAGGCAGTGAAGAAAGCGAATGGTATGTTGGCATTCATAGCAAGAGGATTTGAGTTTAGGAGCAGGGAGGTTCTGCTGCAGTTGTACAGGGCCTTGGTGAGACCGCACCTGGAGTATTGTGTGCAGTTTTGGTCTCCTAACCTGAGGAAAGACGTTCTTGCCTTAGAGGGAGTACAGAGAAGGTTCACCAGATTGATCCCTGGGATGGCGGGACTTACATATGAGGAAAGACTGGATAGACCAGGGGTCACAGCTTAAGGATAAGGGGGAAGTCTTTTAGGACCGAGATGAGAAAACATTTCTTCACACAGAGAGTGGTGAGTCTGTGGAATTCTCTGCCACAGAAGGTAGTTGAGGCCAGTTCATTGGCTATATTTAAGAGGGAGTTAGATGTGGCCCTTTTTGCTAAAGGGATCAGGGGGTATGGAGAGAAGGCAGGTACAGGCTACTGAGCTGAATGATCAGCCATGATCATATTGAATGGCGGTGCAGGCTCGAAGGGCCGAATGGCCTACTCCTGCACCTATTTTCTATGTTTCTATGTTTCTACACCGAAGATAGACACAAAATGCTGGAGTAACTCAGTAGGACAGGCAGCATCTCTGGAGAGAAGGAGTGGGTGACATTTCGGGTCGAGACCAGACTGGTAAATTATCTGTAGACACACACAAAATGCTGGAGTAACCCAGAGGTTCAGGCAGCACCTCTGGAGAGAAGGAATGGGTGATGTTCTTCAGACTGGTAAGATATCATTCCTGCTCTCACACCAAGGGTGGTTAACCAGTTGACATTGATTGAGGCACAGCGTGCCAAAATGTTGTTACAGGAATCAAATCAGTGTATACCTTAAGGGCTGATTAGACATATAGTTGTCACACTTAGTAGGAGCAAGATCCTGGCTGCCAGTGCTGGTTTACAAAATAAGACACAGAGTGCCGGAGTAGCTCAGCGGGCCAGGCAGCATCTCTGGAGACATGGATACATGACATTTTGGATCAAGACCCTTATTCAGACAGATTTGGGGGGTGGGAGGGGGGGAGGGGGGGGAGGGGTAGTGTGAATTGTGAGGAAGATGCAATAAGGCTGCAGGGTGACTTGGACAGGTTGTGTGAGTGGGCGGATACATGGCAGATGCAGTTTAATGTAGATAAGTGTGAGGTTATTCACTTTGGAAGTAAGAATAGAAAGGCAGATTATTATCTGAATGGTGTCAAGTTAGGAAGAGGGGATGTTCAACGCGATCTGGGTGTCCTAGTGCATCAGTCACTGAAAGGAAGCATGCAGGTACAGCAGGCAGTGAAGAAAGCCAATGGAATGTTGGCCTTCATAACAAGAGGAGTTGAGTATAGGAGCAAAGAGGTCCTTCTACAGTTGTACCGGGCCCTGGTGAGACCGCATCTGGAGTACTGTGTGCAGTTTTGGTCTCCAAATTTGAGGAAGGATATTCTTGCTATTGAGGGCGTGCAGCATAGGTTCACTAGGTTAATTCCCGGAATGGCGGGACTGTCGTATGTTGAAAGGCTGGAGCGACTAGGCTTGTATACACTGGAATTTAGAAGGATGAGGGGGGATCTTATTGAAACATATAAGATAATTAGGGGATTGGACACATTAGAGGCAGGAAACATGTTCCCAATGTTGGGGGAGTCCAGAACAAGGGGCCACAGTTTAAGAATAAGGGGTAGGCCATTTAGAACGGAGATGAGGAAGAACTTTTTCAGTCAGAGAGTGGTGAAGGTGTGGAATTCTCTGCCTCAGAAGGCAGTGGAGGCCAGTGCGTTGGATGCTTTCAAGAGAGAGCTGGATAGAGCTCTTAAGGATAGTGGAGTGAGCGGGTATGGGGAGAAGGCAGGAACGGGGTACTGATTGAGAGTGATCAGCCATGATCGCATTGAATGGCGGTGCTGGCTCGAAGGGCTGAATGGCCTACTCCTGCACCTATTGTCGATTGTCTATTGTCTATTGAAGGCTGGAAGAAAGGCCCATACAGATGAGGAAGGTCATAGGCAGATGTTTGCACAAAGGCCATAGATGTTCGCCTGAGTTGCTGCCTGACCCACTGAGTTACTCCAGCACTCTGTGTCTTCTAGTAGTCACACTGCGTTGTCCTCACTAACATGGTAGTCCAATGTGGAACTTGAACAGGATGTACAACACTGCTGTCATTTTGGACTTACATGGGCTCTTGTCTTGAATAACTGGTATTGAATCCTGCTATGTTGGAAGTTCATGTCAGGCAAATGTTTCAAAACTACTTTGAATTTATGACTTCAAAGATTGCTGCAGCTTGTTGGGAATTTTTTTTAAATTTAGAGATACGGCGCGGAAACAGGCCCTTCGGCCCACCGGGTCCGCGCCGCCCAGCGATCCCCGCACATTAACACTATCCTACACCCACTAGGGACAACATTTGCCCAGCCAATTAACCTACATACCTGTCCGTCTTTGGAGTGTGGGAGGAAACCGAAGATCTCGGAGAAAACCCACGCAGGTCACGGGGAGAACGTACAAATTCCGTACAGACGGCGCCCGTAGTCAGGATCGATCCTGAGACTACGGCGCCGCATTCGCTGTAAGGCAGCAACTCTACCTCTGCGCCACCGTGCCGATCTTTCCCCACGGAGCTCTGAAAATACAAAATTGGTTAAATTTTATTAAAACAGACATTTTTCATTGTGAACTATTAATTCACCAAAGATTATTGTCATTGGAGCCACAAAATATAACACATCACTTTCCACAATCAATCGGCATTACAATAAAAGCTCTTAGCAACTGAAATAGACAATTCAAGGCAGAGCCTGTCATCTGTTTGGGGCAAGGTGATTTTATTCAAATTGATGGGACTTTTATCATCCAAAATGTATGGAAAAGCTTCTCAATTCAAATTGAAAATAATAACAGTATTGAATATTCCTAGGTGTAAATAAGTTGTGGTTTTAACAGCTCCCACACCAGCCAATAAATCTCCTTTTCATTTTCAACAGCGTTGTCAATTTTATTCATCGCATTGCCCCAGCAATAACATTTCACTTGTTACAGGACTCAGTATGTCATCGGAGAGGTCAATTTTAGTAACACTGATTTACAGTTGAGTTCAAGGCAAAGAGGGTAATAAACCCTCACCTTGTGATCAACTCTTTCTCCACTCCTTCACTAATTTTGTGTGTTCTAACATCTCTCACTGACCTGCTTGTCATTCCGATGTCTCTCTCCAGACTCAGTATGTCATCGGAGAGGTCAATTTTAGTAACACTGATTTACAGTTGAGTTCAAGGCAAAGAGGGTAATAAACCCTCACCTTGTGACCAACTCTTTCTCCACTCCTTCACTAATTTTGTGTGTTCTAACATCTCTCACTGACCTGCTTGTCATTCCGATGTCTCTTTCCAGATTTCACTGGCCATAAGCCCACATTCTCTTTTCGTCTGCTACCCAATAACTGTCACTCAGTCTCTGCCCTGCACCTCATCCTTCTCTGATTTGAACCAAGCACACTCTCTGCACAGACTGTTTGGTTTTCACTTGCGATTCCACCTGATCGCAATCTATTTTTTTACTGCTGCTGTTGAACAAGGTCTTTTATTTTATTTGTAGGAATGCTCTGCAGATGCTGGTTTAATTTTAACTTTAACTTTAACACTTAAAAACGCAAATGCACCTGTCCGTGTAGAAGGTAATGTGTAAGAAGGAACTGCAGATGCTGGTTTAAACCGAAGATAGACACGAAAAGCTGGAGTAACTCAACGGGTCAGGCAGCATCTCTGGAGAGAAGGAATGGGTGACTTTTCAGGTCGAGGCCCTTCTTCAGACCCTTTAGGTCTCGACCTTAGGCCCACAATATTTGTGCTCATCCCGATGTCACGTTAAACTCTTCTCCCCTGCCGATACATGGCCTGAAGAAGGGTCTCAACCCGAAACGCCACCCATTCCTTCTCTCCAGAGACGCTGCCTGTCCCGCTGAGTTACTCCAGCATTTTGTGACTATCTTCAGTGTAAAAGGTAACCTGGCTTAGTTGTGATCTCAGTGCATGAAACTGAGCGTTGTCATGGATAGGACTGTTCCATCTTGGCTGTCCAATTCTGCTTTCTGTGTAGATGACCCTAAAATACCAGAGACCTAATGAATTAAAAACAGGATACACACACACACACACTGATGACAGAGTTAAAAGGAGGGAATCAATAGTGATAAATATTTATTCAACCAACTTTTGCAAACACCACGCATTTTCTTTCTGGGTTATCAAGCTGCAGCATTTTAGTCCAAATCATCCTCCTGAATCCTGTGCAGGAGAAAAGCTTTTCAATGCAACTTGTTCTAAACTCAGGGGGGAAAGAAATGAGCCTGAGCAAGAAGCATTATCCTCATGGAGACCTGTCCAGTTCACAGCACATCTCAGTGAATTTTACACAGGGAACCTATTAATCAAATTAAGTATCACTTTAAAACTTCCCGCATTCATTTAATTTCTTTCCTTGCTTCCTTTAAGGTGGAAAGCTGTAAGCATTTTTATCATTCTAAAATCTAATCTTGTTAACTATTAAACTGACCTGAGTTCATAATCATAATTCATGACAATACTGGTGCAGCACCATTAAAACCTATGCTTCAGTGCATGGATTGTATTTAATTTGCCTGTTATCCCCTTCCAATGGTGTTAATTCAAAGTGGTGTCTGGTGCCTGTTTGCACAAAACGGGCAGTTTAACTGCAAGTCCACGTTCTGCCCTTGTCCTCTGCCAATTTTGGAGCTGTCCTTCTGACTCGAAGCTTCGAGCTTTCAGTTGCACTTGAAAGATATAATCAGAGTTACAACCTGTGGGTATATGGCTCCAATAGCCACTTCTGCCCAGTGGCTTCCGATATTGCCGTTCATTCTTATGTGTAGGGAGGATCCGCAGATGCTGGTTTAAACCGAAGGTAGACACCAAAAGCTGGAGTGACTCAGCGGGTCAGGCAGCATCTCTGGAGACAAGGAATGGGTGACGTTTCGGGTCGAGACCCGTCTTCAGACCCAAAACGTCACCCATTCCTCCTGTCCAGAGATGCCGCCTGTCCCGCTGAGTTACTCCAGCTTTTTGTGTCTGTCTTATACAATAAGAAGACCGTGCTTCCTATTGCAGCTGCAGGAAACAATTTTACGTAGTTTTAAATGACAATATCTTGATAATGTCTGATGAATCTGCTGCTGGCCCTGGATGGGAATGGACACGGGGGTGACATCTGTATGTGAAGAAATAACCTAACGTTAAGTGGATATGGAATATTAATTTGGAATATTAAATAGGCCTACAGATGCACAAATGGACAGACTTCTCGGAATAAATGGTCATCAGAGAGGGATATAATGTGCTAGGTCAAAGCCTGTTGATATTTACTGGCAACCAGAACATCAAGGACACTGGAATGTTAATTCAGTTAAGAGACACCATCTGTGCAGACAGGTGTAATACAAATCCTGTAAAGGATGGCAAATTTGACAGCTTGGGTCAATTTCATAAAGACCCCTTCTCTTTAAGAAGTGCCACCTGGCATTGAGCCCTGTCAGAGAAGCCTGCTTTCTCCTTTTTCCCGATCATAGTTCCTCGTGTGAACCCAATGAGGCCTGAGGAGGAGAAGGGTTCTCTCTCCTGGAGACATGGTCCATTGCCTGTTCAAACACTGGCTCCAACCTGATACAACATAAAAATACCAGATGGTGTCCAGAAATTATTTGCCTTTGCCCTTATTTGAGGCCAGGAGGGACAAATATCAGAGGGCGAGCCGTATTGGCATATTCAGTTCTAGTTTAGTTTAGGTTGGAGATATGGCGCGGAAAATGCATTTCTGTCCACCGAGTCCACACCGACCAGTGATCCCCACACGCTAACACCATCCTTCGGACAATTTACACTTATACCAAGCCAATTAACCTACAACCTGTGCGTCTTTGGAGTGTGGGAGGAAACCGAAGATCTCGGAGAAAATGCTCGGACGTCACAGGGAGAACGTACAAGCCCCGCTCAGACAGCGCCCGCAGTCAGGATGGAACCTGGGTCTCCGGTGCTGCAAGTGCTGTATGCCAGTAACACTACTGCTGTGCTGCCTGCTCCGAGTCTCATCTGGCTTCAATACACAGACATTTCAGGCAATATCCATTAAAGCAAAGTTCAGCAAAATAAGTCTTGCTCGTTCCCTACCTCTTTCCCAGGTTGGCGTAATTAAAATCTGCTAATTCGCCAACTTCCCTTAAAATAAACGATCTGCATTTTACTTATGAATTGTAATTCCAAACGACACTGACTATCACTGCCTGTGTCACCGCACTCAGACAAGACAGGCTGCTATCTAAGCTTCGGCTCCCACTGTTACCGCGCTAAATAGTACGAAATGGAAAAGTTATCCAAGTGCGCCAAACTTTCCAGCAACTTTATGAAAGTGTTTTTTAAGTATCATAATCATTCACAAACCTCGTATCTGTTTTATGAAGACAATTCTTTTAACATAATAGAATTCTTTTTATAGTAATTTTTTTATTGAATGCCCTTTCTCCATTTGATTCTATTCAATCATAACTGTCATAAGCTCCAGTTCTATTTAGATGTGACTGACTGTTCTTACCTGATTGATGATAGAGGATACTTTGATGTGACAGCATCAGAATGTCGTCCAACTAAGTAGTTAAGCTCAGGCATCTCACACTTCCATCTCTCTCCACTTTTTGTTCTTATTATGCTTACAGTACAAAAGGACATTCTGCTTACGTTATGGGATATTTTCAGCATAACCATCCTCCTGCCTTGTCACAATTTTTCAAGCATTTCACACTTTTTCTGGTTAGTATCTGAAAAATTGTCAGAAAATAAGGTGGCGCAGCGGTAGATTTGCTACCTTACAGCACTTGCAGCACCGGAGACCCGGGTTCGATCCCGACTCCGGGCGCCGTCTGTACGGAGTTTGTACGTTCTCCCCGTGACCAGGTGGGTTTTCCCCGAGAGCTTCGGTTTCCTCCCACACTCCAAAGACGTACAGGTATGTAGGTTAATTGGCTTGGTGTATGAGTAAATCGTCCCAAGTGTGTGTAGGGTAGCATTAATGCGGAGATCGCAGGTCGGTGCGACCTCGGTGAGTTGAAGGGCCTGTTTCCACACTGTATCTCTAAACTAAACTGAACTAAACTAAACTAAACTTCAGTCTCTCGGTTTAATGTGACCGCTCAGATGGGATTGAAACTATCTTCTTTAAGAATAAGGGGTAGGCCGTTTCGGACTGAGATGAGGAAAAACTTTTTCTCCCAGGGAGTTGTGAATCTGTGGCATTCTCTGCCACAGAAGGCAGTGGAGGCCAATTCACTGGATATATTTAAGAGAGAGTTAGATATAGCTCTTAGGGCTAAGGTAATCAAGGGATATGGGGAAAAAGCATGAAAAGGGGTACTGATTTTGGATGATCAGCCATGATCATATTGTGTAGGAAAATAACTGCAGATGCTGGTTCAAATTGAAGGCGGACACAAAATGCTGGAGTAATTCAGTGGGTCAGGCAGCATCTCAGGGGAGAAGGAATGGGTGACATTTCGGGTCGAGACCTCAGTCTGAAGAAGGGTCTCGACCCGAAATGTCACCCATTCCTTCTCTCCTGTGATGTGCCTGACCCGCTGAGTTACTCCAGCATTTTGTGTCTACTGCCATGATTATATTGAATGGCGGTGCTGCCTCGAAGGGCCAAATGGCCTACTCCTATGTTTCTATGTTTCTATATTTCTATTATTGTTCATTAAT
Source organism: Rhinoraja longicauda (assembly GCF_053455715.1). Lineage (NCBI taxonomy): Eukaryota > Metazoa > Chordata > Chondrichthyes > Rajiformes > Arhynchobatidae > Rhinoraja > Rhinoraja longicauda. The sequence continues at coordinate 62,747,400 of NC_135960.1, read as the reverse complement.
TGATCATTTATTGTATTATGGTTTTGTGGCGCGTTGAAAAAGGCCCGAAATAAAGGCAAGGAGCCGGGTATTTCGGGACATTCGGTTTTATTACACAGTTATCAGACCGGTCAAGTCTGCTGGAATGACTTTGCGCCCAAAACCTCGTCCTTGTATCCGTAGCAAAGGACTGCCCCCTTGGACTGGTCCATTCCCATGCAGAGGGGTCGGTAGTGGTATGGCCCACCACAGTTTATTGTATAATTATTTGCTGTCTTGTTGCATTAATGTAACCGTAAAGCTGCAGCAAGTAAGAATTTGATTGTTTCTTTCATTGTAAGGGTGTTTACACTCTTGACACTTGGTCACCAACTCACAGTTGGCTTGGCACCCAAAACATCACACATTTTGTCCATTGAATTCCTGGCTTGAGTCATCTCTGCTGGAACCTAAAGGCTTTCTCAGCCAACACCATGACGATATCTGCTAGTTTGCAGTTGTTCAGGGCCCTAGTGAGACCTCGCCTGGAGTACCGTGTGCAGTTTTGGTCTCCAAATTTGAGGAAGGATATTCTTGCTATTGAGGGCGTGCAGCGTGGGTTTACTAGGTTAATTCCCGGAATGGCGGGACTGTCATACGTTGAAAGACTGGAGCGGCTAGGCTTGTATACACTGGAATTTAGAAGGATGAGAGGAGATCTTATCGAAACGTATAAGATTATTAAGGGGTTGGAAACGTTAGAGGCACGAAACATGTTCCCAATGTTGGGGGAGTCCAGAACAAGGGGCCACAGTTTAAGAATAAGGGGTAGGCCATTTAGAACTGAGATGAGGAAAAACGTTTTCAGTCAGAGAGTTGTGAATCTGTGGAATTCTCCACCTCAGAAGGCAGTGGAGGCCAATTCTCTGAATGCATTCAAGAGAGAGCTAGATAGAGCTCTTAAGGATAGTGGAGTCAGGGGGTATGGGGAGAAGGCAGGAACGGGGTACTGATTGAGAATGATCAGCCATGATCACATTGAATGGCGGTGCTGGCTCGAAGGGCCGAATGGCCTCCTCCTGCACCTATTGTCTATTGTCTATTGTATATTGTCTATATTATTTTCTCTTATCCTAACTCATTTTATTTTGCCTCAACATGTGTGGACCCTGCAGTAAATTCATTCGGATGTCAGTATCCAAGACTGTATCCAAAAATCCAACTGTAAATGAGCCCTAACATTGGTAAAATGCTTTGGCCCTCAGAATTGTCTGAAAGTGCCTCAGGTTAAATTGCCTTGAAGTGCAATTACAACTATAATGGAGGATAACATTTTGTGCACAAGTACCTAAGGGAATTAAATAGATGAATGGCCAATTAATTGATTTAGGCAAATTAGAATTGAGGTCAGGCTTTGGACTTGAAGGATGGAAATTGTGATCCTAACAGTCTGCGTTCTGAGCCTCCCAGCAGCATCATTGCCAAGGAAACATCAATCTAGAATTCGGAAAGAATGTGGACCTTATACAGAAGTTAAATGATGTGCTCACCTTCCTGGTAAGTGCAGTAATAGTTTGGACAGAATTTTCATTGAAGCAGAAATTAAGAGAAAATCTGTGAATTTGTTAAATGAGACATATATCATTAATATTTTCCAATGTTTGTGTAATATTGCCTCTAACAGGCAAGAAAACAGTAAGGTATTAGTATTAGTTTATTATTGTCACGTGTGGGGTAGGAGCTGCTTTACGTTCTCGTCGTCCACCCTGGGTAGTTCTACGGAACCGGCAACATTTGCAGCAAAGCGTCAACTACGCTACTCTTGTCGAGTTCGACTTCGCGTTCGCAGTCAGTTGGATGACAATAATCAGAAACGGCACAGTCTTTACCTTTCCTTTATTAGAGATACCTCGGACAAGTTTCTAAAAGCACACACGGAGTTGCGGACTCCGGGGCCAGTGGAAACATGTCACACCAGCCCCCAGAATGAAGCCCCTTTTATCCCCCAAACCGCAGAATACAGTTATTTACAATTAGCACAACCAATCAATATTGGAATTAAGTCAGTTTTCCCTTATATGGCTGAGAGTTGGAACAAAGTCAGTTTTCCCATATAAGGTCCTAACATGCTATTGTTCAAGGTTTTTAGTTGGTGTGGTGTTTATTGTTTATGTTCTTTATACATTTGTGTTTTTGTCTCCTGAAGACGAGCTGGAACATTCTGCGGTCTAGGGCTACTGATTACTACTAGCTTTAGCAAGCTCAGCATTTATGTGATTACGTAGCCTCAAGCAGGTGTGGGAAAGAAAGTGAGAGAGCCTCTAGCATGTGCCTAGCACACAATGCTGCAAAGCTTATGCAGAATATAGTGGCTGAAACAAAGGAAAAGGACAGACCTCCACACTCCGAAGCACCAATTGCCACTTTTGATTGTTGTGCTTGACACACGAAAGAAAGAAGATTGTCACACGTACCGAGGTAAATTGAAATTGTGTGTGTGGCAATCCACTCAGATCATGTCATACATGAGTACCATCAAGCCATGCACAAGTACAACTGGTGCAGAATATAATGTTACATCATTAAAGTGTTACAGTGAACGTGAAAAAGTGCGAGGCCCGCAATGGGGTAGGTTGGAAGAGTGGGACTACACCCGAGCTTCTGGGAGGGCCGTTCCGTCGTCTGTTGACAGGGGGCTAAAAATATATTCCTGAATCTGGGTTCTATGTGCTCTCAAGCGTTTGTATCTTTTGCCCAACATGAAAGCTAAGAAGAGGGAATGACCGAAGTGGAAATGGGCCCTGAATATTTTGGCTGCCTTCCCGGGGCAGTGTGAACATAGAAACATAGAAACATCGAAAATAGGTGCAGGAGTAGGCCATTCGGCCCTTCGAGCCTTTACGCACCGCCATTCAATATGATCATGGCTGATCATCCAGCTCAGTAGCCTGTACCTGCCTTCTCTCCATACCCCCTGATCCCTTTAGCCACAAGGGCCACATCTAACTCCCTCTTAAATATAGCCAATGAACTGGCCTCAACTACCTTCTGTGGCAGAGAATTCCACAGACTCACCACTCTCTGTGTGAAGAAATGTTTTCTCATCTCGGTCCTAAAAGACTTCCCCCTTATCCTTAAGCTGTGACCCCTGGTTCTGGACTCCCCCAACATCGGGAACAATCTTCCCGCATCTAGCCTCTCCAACCCCTTAAGAATTTTATATGTTTCTATAAGATCCCCCCTCAGTCTTCTAAATTCCAGCGAGTACAAGCCCAGTCTATCCAGTCATTCCTAATATGAAAGTCCCGCCATCCCAAGTTTAGATGGAGTCAATGAGGGCAAGGTCGATTTGTGTGATGGACTGGATTACATCCACAACTCTGTATTTTCTTGCCGTCTTGGGTAGAAAATACGTTTTGTTGCCAAACTAAGTCAGCCTGAAGAAGGGTTCTAGCCCGAAACGTCACCTATTCCTTCTCTCCAGAGATGCTGCCTGACCTGCTGAGTTGCTCCAGCATTTTGAGCCTTTCTTCGGTATAAGCCAGCATCTGCAGTTCCATCCTACACAAGCTGTGATGCATCCTGATAGGGTGCTTTCTACGGCGCCTCTGCGGATGTTGGTAAGAGTATCGTAGTTTTCTGAGGAAGTAAGGTTGTTGATGTGCTTTCCCAGCAGTAGCTTCAATGCGGTTGGTCCAGGATAAACTGTTGGTGATATTTACACCAGCAGCCTGCTGCTCTTAACCATCTCAGCTTCGACACTACTATGTGCGTAGAGCACCTCGCTGCCTGAAGTCAGTAACTAGCTCCTTCATGTTGCCGACATTGAGACAGAGGTATATATAGTATAAGAAAATAACTGCAGATGCTGGTACAAATCGAAGGTATTTATTCACAAAATGTTGGAGTAACTCAGCAGGTCAGGCAGCATCTCAGGAGAGAAGGAATGGGTAACGTTTCGGGTCGAGACCCATCTTCACACTGATGTCAAGTGGGTGGGACAAAGAAAGGATATAGGTGGAGACAGGAAGATGGAGGGAGATCTGGGAAGGGGAGGGGAAGAGAGGGACAGAGGAACTATCTAAAGTTGGAGAAGTCAATGTTCATACCACTGGGCTGCAAGCTGCCCAGGCGACATATGAGGTGCTGTTCCTCCAATTTCCGGTGGGCCTCACTATGGCACTGGGGGAGGCCCATGACAGAAAGGTCAAACTGGGAGTGGGAGGGGGAGTTGAAGTGCTCAGCCACCGGGAGATCAGATTTGTTAACGCGGACCGAGCACAGGTGTTGAGCGAAGCGATCGCCGAGCCTGCGCTTGGTTTCGCCGATGTAAATAAGTTGACATCTGGACCAGCGGATGCAATAGATGAGGTTGGAGGAGGTGCAGGTCTCACCTGGAAAGACTGTTTGGGTCCTTGGATGGAGTTGAGGGGGGAGGTAAAGGGACAGGTGTTGCATCTCGTGCAGTTGCAGGGGAAAGTACCCGGGGATGGGGTGGTTTGGGTAGGAAGGGACGAGTGGACCAGGGAGTTACGAAGGGAACGGTCTCTGTGGAATGCAGAAAGGGGAGGGGATGGGAAGATATGGCCAGTGGTGGAGTCCCCTTGTAGGTGACGGAAATGTTGGCGGATGATTGTTGTCGCTTCAGCTCATTACAGTTTTTATCCACAATGAAGCCTCCCATCATTTACTCCAATATGAGGCGTTAGTCTGGAGTAATTCTGGCATGAAAACTCTTTCAGTATCTGCATTAAGGTGATAAGGCATAAAGTCATAAGGAGTCGGAGTAGAATTGGGCCATTCGGCCCATCAAGTCTACTCCACCATTCAATCATGGCTGATCTATCTCTCCCTCCTAACCCCATTCTCCTGCCTTCTCCCCGTAACCTCTGACAGCCGCACTAGAATCTATCTATCTCTGCCTTCAAAATATCCACTGACTTGGCTTCCATAGCCCCTGTTCCACAGGTTCACCAACCTCATTTCTCCTCATCTCCTTCCTAAAAGAAGGTCCTTTAATTCTATGGCTATGATCTCTAGTCCTAGACTCTCCCACTAGTGGAAACATCCTCTCCACATCCACTCTATTCACTCTATCCAAGCCTCGATAGATAGCAATTGTTGAAAGTATCTAAAATAAAATGTGTGCATGCTTCCCAATGCTGCCCATTGACTGTTTTTCAAGCTTCAAGCCATTACGATTTTTCTTTTCCCCATCCAACTTGACACTATTACTCAATCCACCCCCCACTGTCAGTATCACATTTTCTTAACACTCCAGCATTGTATTGTGAATACGTTAAAGTTAAATGCATTTTCTTTAGGCTGCCTTGGTGAATAATATTGCTTCTGTAATCAAACTAGTGTTGTATCAAAGATCTCCTTGTGCAAGTTATTTGGGATCTGGGCTGGTTGTCATCCATCAAGTTTATAATTAAAAGGTTTTCTCTTGGCTAATGGGCTGTGCATAAACACTCTTGTTCTTTGTCTCTTCAAATTCTTACATGAATTAGTAACATTGCAGCCTGGTGAGATGGTGCAATATGATTTCTAATTCCCTTGAAAAAACCCACAATAACTTACGAGTGATCATGTTGACGTTTATGACTGGCGAACCAGAAGATAAAATGCAAGGTAAATTGTGAATAATATTGGGAATGTGTAAATCACGAACAGCATCGTCGAGGTAATGAGTGACCAAGATTATTGCACACATTTATGAACCAAATCATGCCCTATCTATTTGTTTAAACATAGCCACCTAATTGCATTAAGCCCAATTTAATTATGTTTTGCTGGTTGCATGTAAACATGTAAACAAAAATGAATTAATAAGGCACAAAATACACACAGAGTGCTTAGGATTCAACACTGTCCTGGAGAAGGGTCTCGACCCAAAACGTCACCCATTCCTTCTCTCCCGAGATGCTGCCTGACCTGCTGAGTTACTCCAGAATTTTGTGAATATATACCTTCGATTTGTACCAGCACCTGCAGTTATTTTCTTACACTGTCCTGAAAGTGGTCACTAATGGCATTGTCATTAATGGGTCCATTAATGGAATGGCGATGTTCCGCGGGTCGACCAGTGGTCGACAGTTGATGAGAGCGTGGGGGGATCGCCCTGAAGGAGGGGGAAGGACAATAGAAAATGGGGAGTGGGAATAACAATGGACAATGGGGACCGGGCGTGGGGGAACCGGCGTGGGTGGAGGGAGGGGGGCGAACTAAAGGAGAAGCCGGCGTACTTCGTAACTTTGTCCGCGCTGTAGGTGGCCGCTGTTTGTATACCTTGGGGATGCAAGCATAGAATTTCCCTGTGCCTTGTCACATGTGGCAATAAAGTATTCCATAAAGTATTCCATTCCATCCCATTCCATTACCTCAAAGCGCACATATGTTCACATTCTACCTTAAAGCATGGATTAGAACGGGTGTCAAGGGTTACGGGGAGAAGGCAGGAAAATGGGACTCGGAGGCAGAGATCAGCCATGATTGAATGGCGGAGTCGACTCGATGGGCAGAATGGCCTCATTCTACTCCTATTGTGAAAGCAGCAGATGCAATTACTTATTGAAACAGTTTTTAAAATACCAAGGATAAAAATGGGATATCTTTCTAAAATTGATAATCTTGCCGCCAGATAATCTTGCCAAAAAATTGATAATCTTGTTAGATAGAGCTCTAAGGGCTAGTGGAATCAAGGGATATGGTGAGAAGGCAGGCACGGGTTATTGATTGTGGACGATCAGCCATGATCACAATGAATGGCGGTGCTGGCTCGAAGGGCCGAATGGCCTCCTCCTGCACCTATTTTCTATGTTTCTATGTTTCTATGTTTCTACGCCACTTGAACAGATGGAACACAACAACACCTCTCCCTTCCAGGGCCCTCGACCCAACAAGCAGCTTTTCATCCGACAAGCACCTGACCAATGTAAAGGGCTCAAAGTGTTTCCACTGCAGACAGCTTAGAGACTTGTACAAAACAGAGATGAATTATATTGTGCCATTGCAAATTATAGCATCCACTTCATTACACTAATGTGCTGCACAAAAAAAAAGGTACTCGGGGAGTACCCATTTATTGGACAAGCTGGGGACGAAAATAAGTTGATGGATTTGTAAGCGGCCTATGTACTTGATAAGGTTTTTAGCAGAATTCAACTGATCATACTCAGACAGATGATTCCAATTTTAAGCCACATTACACATATTATTAAGAGATTGGCAATTCATTCAATTAAGTACTTCACTGCAGCTTATTTATGAATGCAATGGTTCAGATAAAAATTCCTAATTTTCTCCTCCTCGTGACCAAAATAGCCTGCTGTGTTCCCTGTGCATAATTCAATTTCAATATTCATTCTGTGCATTAGATAAGAATGTAATGGTGCCATTGTAACAAAGCTGCAATTCACTCTAAACAGGAGGCTATCTTATCTGAAGATTGGTTTATTTGGACAATTTCCTCTCAAACCTAATTTTCAGCTAATGGTTCATCTGCACAGTGGTGAAATCAGTTTTGCCGAACAGCCACTAAGAGACATTGTTCATAGTCAATCCTATGCATTCTAGGAGGTGTCATTCATGTCCGTTCTGTGACATAGAGTCATAGAGTGATACAGTGTGGAAACAGGCCCTTCAGCCCAACTTGCTCACATCGACCCACATGTCCCACCTGCCTGCATTTGGCCCATATCCCTCTAAACCTATCCTATCCATGTACCTGTCCAAATGTTTCTTAAGCATTGCAATAGTACCTGCCTCAACTTCCTTCTCCGTCACCTCGTTCCATATACCACCACCTTCTGTGTGAAAAAGGTATCCCTCAGGTTCCTATTACATCTTTCCCCCCTCACCTTAAATGTGTTCTCCGGTTCTCGGTTCCCCTTACTCTGGGCAAGAGAATCTGTGTGTCTAACCGATCTATTCCTCTCATGATTTTGTACACGAGATGATGAAATATGTAGCCTAACCTACGAAGCGTCAACATTGTTTTAAGCGGAATCCAATTGTATTATCAGGTGGAATTTCTATCTCATGTTATACTTCAGTGTGGACAACTCTGTGCGGCACGGTGGCGCAGCAGTAGACTTGCTGCCTTACAGCAAATGCAGCGCCGGAGACCCGGGTTCGATTCCGACTACGGGTGCTGTCTGTACGGAGTTTGTACGCTCTCCCCGTGACCTGCGTGGGTTTTCTCCGAGATCTTCGGTTTCCTCCAACACTCCAAAGACGTACAGGATTGTAGGTTAATTGGTTTGGTAAATGTAAAAATTGTTCCCAGTGGGTGTAGGATAGTGTTAGCGTGCGGACTTGGTGGGTCGAAAGGGCCTGTTTCCGCGCTGTATCTCTAAAACTAAAAACTAAAACTCCATCACCAAGTGCACAGGATGGACTATTAATTACAAGGAAAGGACTGCAAAATTTCAATACTGTCAAGCAATCCTATAATTCATCTGAAATTCCACCTGATAAATTATTTTTATACACTTTCAGAAATATGCAAATATATTCTCGTACACTTAATTACGTTAGTTATTTCAAAATGACCACGCAATTAACCAGAAAATTTCACAGTGCCTACAAGAATGTTTCTCAAGCAGCAAATCAGACTCATATCCAGCAAATAGATCTATTCTGTAGAGTGGCACAGTGGCACAGCGGTGGAATGCTTGCTCTGCAGCACCAGGGACCTGGGTTCGATCCTGACCACGGGTGCTGTCTGCACAGAGTTTGTACGTTCTCCCTGTGACCGTGTGGGCTTTCTCCGGGTGCTCTGGCTTCCTCCCACATCCCAAAGACCTGCATGTTTGTAGGTTAATTGGCGTGGGTAAATTGTTGCCAGTGTGTAAGATAGAACTAGTGTACGGGTGATCGCTGGTCGGTGTGGACTCAGTGGGCTGAAGGGCCTATTGACACACTGTATCTCTAAACTAATCTAAAACTAAAAATGTTGCTCTTGCGATGGAGTGAGAAGCAGGGCCTAGATTTAGCCAACTGCAACTCACTGCTGACACAGTTAGGGCTTGGTGGAGTATGCTTTATGGTGCATAGTCCAACCGTTATTTTGAGAATAAGGCACAGGATGTAGAATATTGCTCCCAGATCAGTAGAGGGACTATTTACTCAGTAGCAGCTGGAAGGATTGACAAAAACAAAATATATGTGCGACTGAAGAATTCTAAAATGAGCAAAGTTGGTAACTTTAATGTACATACTCCACTATTCTCAGGGAACCACTCAAGGCAGGTCCCAAAGCATCCATGCCAAACAAGATGTCCCATCTAATCCCAGTTGCCTACATTTGGCCTATGTCCCTCTAAATCTTTCCTATCCATGTACCTGTCCTGGAAGAAGGGTCTCGACCCGAAACGTCACCTATTCCTTTTCCCCAGAGATGCAGCCTGACCCAATGAGTTACTTGGTGTCTATCTTCAGTTTAAACCAGCATCTGCAGTTCCTTCCTACACAAAGTGTCTTTTAAATGCTGTCATCTCTTCACAGAAGGTAATCTGGTCAATACCATGGAACAGTCTCAATGAGAACAGCACATTCTATGTCTGCTTACAAAATTTGCTTCCTGTTGGGTGAAGGAAAACATTTTGATACAAGGAAAGAGGAAAAGTAAACTGAACAATATCACATTAAATTGAGGTGCAGGAATAGAGAGGCCAGCAAGACATTTACACAAGTGGCACATGTGTGGCACGGTGGCGCAGCGGTAGAGTTGCTGCCTGACAGCGGCAGAGACCCGGGTTCGATCCTGACTACGGGGGCTGTCTGTATGGACTTTGTACTTTCTCCCCGTGACAGCACAAGTTTTCTCCAGGTGCTCCGGTTTTCTTCCACACACCAAAGCCGTACAGGTTTGTAGGTTATTAGACATCGATAACATTGTAAATTGTCCCCAGTGCTAGATAAACGGGATGGTCGCTGGTTGTCGTGGACTTTGGTGGGCCGAAGGGCTTATTTCCATGCTGTGTCTCTAAACTAAGCCAAACTAAAAAGTGCTAAAATCGCAGGAAACATGTTCCCAATGTTGGGGGAGTCCAGAACAAGGGGCCACAGTTTAAGAATAAGGGGTAGGCCATTTAGAACTGAGATGAGGAAAAACCTTTTCAGTCAGAGAGTTGTGAATCTGTGGAATTCTCTGCCTCAGAAGGCAGTGGAGGCCAATTCTCTGAATGCATTCAAGAGAGAGCTGGATAGAGCTCTTAAGGATAGCGGAGTCAGGTGGTATGGGGAGAAGGCAGGAACGGGGTACTGATTGAGAATGATCAGCCATGATCACATTGAATGGCGGTGCTGGCTCGAAGGGCCAAATAGCCTCCTCCTGCACCTATTGTCTATTGTCTATTGTCTAAAATATGGTGGGATAGATTGGACCAAATGTTCAGAAAGCATGTAATATTCATGGTTTCTTTGGGAGTGAAATAGAGGGAAAAGGTTAAGAGTTTTGACCATCTTTTTCTGAAACAGTGGTTAGTCTCTGGATCAAGTATTATGTCGAAAACTGGGACCCACACTGTGGTTTATGACTTTGAGAGGATGGTAGAGAGATCAAAGGTGTGGAGAGATTGGCCAAGTTCCAATTATTCTCCTTAAACATAAGAAACTTAAGTGAAAAGTTAATAAGGTAGTTAAAATCATTCCATTGAGTAAATTTGGGGAAAATGTTCTCAGTCACACTTCTTAATTAGAAGAGTCAATAGTCAATAGTCAATAGTCGTTTATTTGTCACATACACATAAATGTGTAGTGAAATGAAAAATTACCCGCAGTTGAACAATAAGACCAATAAGAATAATCAATAAAAATGAAATAACACATACAATCACAACTAACACCAAACAAAAAGAAACATCCATCACAGTGAGTCTCCTCCAGTCCCTCCTCACTGTGATGGAAGGCCAGAATGTCTTTTTCTCTTCCCTGCCGTCTTCTCCCGCGGTCAGGCTGTAAAGGTGATTGGCACAAAACCAGAGACAAGCAAGGGAACTGTCGTGAACTGGAATGCATTGCCTGAACCGATGGTGGTTGCAGATTCAAATGCAATGTTCAAAAGAAAATTGGAAGAGGAAAAGAAATACAGATCAATGGGGAACAAATGGGATGAATCGTCCATCTCTACGATGTAGACAATCAACCCCAGATGTTGCCGCACCATTCTTTGATCTTACAGTAATGTGATGCTGCCCTCATTGAGACAGCTGTGATACTGTGTGAACATGTGTTTCATTCTGCAGTTGTCCTTCAACAGAATGATCTATCTGGCAGATGTAACAACACTTGGGTCGGCTGCACTTGCCAGGCCATCAACAGAGAAATTGTTAGCAGCCTGGTTGAGACACAAAACCCCCTGAAACGAAAACTGATAGCTACCGTCAAGTAGCTGACGGCTCCCAGATATGGTAAGTATCATCCGTTCAGTTTACTGACATAGCTTGTTAGGTGAAGAAATTGACTATGCAGATGTAATGTTGTATGAATATTGCATTAAGTCTTAATAGTACAACAACATGAATAGCAGAGATTCATTCAAGCAGAAGCTAGATAAGTGCACGAGGGAGAAGGGAATAGAAAGATTTGCTAACAGGGTGAAATGAAGTGAATAGACTTGTGAGAGGCATTGACACCAGCATAGACTAGTCCAGTTCAATGCTACAAGTTCATGGTAATGAATTGGTGCCCCATTCATGTGCCTCCATGTAGATCCTACTGCAAACTGGGTTAACATTGTTCCTAACCAGTTGAATGATACTGTTCAGTAAAGACTTTTCGTCCTGCACATTGCCATTGTGTAACATTAACAGGAGGTGGCTGCAATAGCAAATATTATTGGATTGTCCACCTACATGTGGCTACCTACATTGGCATTACTGAATAATGGAGATTGGTTGGACAAAGGGTGGTTCTGCTTTGTCTGTTGACTTTAGTAGTTGCAAAGATTTTGTAATGTGGCACTTGGAAGGTCTCTCTCTCTCACTACATAGAAACATAGAAACATAAAAATAAGTGCAGGAGTAGGCCATTCGGCCCATCGAGCCTGCACCGCCATTCAATATGATCATGGCTGATCATCCAACTCAGTAACCTGTACCTGCCTTCTCTCCATACCCCCTGATCCCTTTAGCCACAAGGGCCACATCTAACTCCCTCTTAAATATAGCCAATGAACTGGCCTCAACTACCTTCTGTGGCAGAGAATTCCACAGACTCACCACTCTCTGTGTGAAGAAATGTTTTCTCATCTCGGTCCTAAAAGACTTCCCCCTTATCCTTAAGCTGTGACCCCTGGTTCTGGACTTCCCCAACATCGGGAACAATCTTCCCGCATCTAGCCTCTCCAACCCCTTAAGAATTTTATATGTTTCTATAAGATCCCCCCTCAGTCTTCTAAATTCCAGCGAGTACAAGCCTAGTCTATCCAGTCTTTCTTCATATGAAAGTCCTGCCATCCCAGGGATCAATCTGGTGAACCTTCTCTGTACTCGCTCCTAGGCTAGAATGTCTTTCCTCAGATTAGGAGACCAAAACTGTACGCAATACTCCAGGTGCGGTCTCACCAAGGCCCTGTACAACTGCAGCAGAACCTCCCTGCTCCTATACTCAAATCCTCTTGCTATGAATGCTAACACACCATATGTTGCAGTCACATTGACCACACTGCCTTCTTCAACAGCATGCTAAAATCGGTGATCAATGCAATTATAAGAGGACCTTAAATGACTGATAATTAAGCTCCCACACTCACCTCTTTCAGTCAATGGCAATTTAAAGGTGTATTAGCATGTCTTAAAGTCTCCTCATATTATATTGCTATTGATTTCCCTTTATATGGCAGTAATGGTAACCTTTAGCTTTTGCTTGTTAAGTGTAAGTCAATTTAGACACACTGACCACTGAACTGTTGAATTAAGTCTGACCTTAAAGTAATTTTCAAGCTTTGTGACAAACTGTGCTGGAGCAAGCACCAAGCACAGTCTAATGGTACAGAGGATTCAAGAATTGAGGATTTAATATTAACATTAAAATGAGCAATAAATTATGTAGGAAAACAAGGGAGTTCAGCAGTTTTAAAGGCACTATTACATGTAATTCAAATGGAAAGTCTAATAGCTCACAGTATTAAACATACACTTAACATTCCATGTTACTTAAAGTCACTGAATACCTCCTTAAACTTTGCAAATATCATTTAATTGAAACTGATTTTTGTTTTTCAGTTAAGTATTGGCATAAGTGTTGGAGAATGGAAATAAAAATTAGTCAAGCGTATCATTTAAAACTAGGATGCCACATTGTTTTTCTACTTTTTGCATCTCCCGTTTCCTAAAAGAGTCATGTTTTGTTACTACATCTCATCCATAGATAAGCAAACCCTTCATTCTGCAATGATGGTGTGTGGTATGAAGTACTCCACTTAGGTTCTTGGTTCTTGGTTTTTGGTTCTTCAAAATATTCCAAATGGAATTTAAACTGGAGGTGGCGGAGAATGGACTTAAGCAAGAAGGGCTTCTTGGAGAAGAAGAGCTGCCTTAAATTTAGTTGCGTCTGGTTGAGTAACTACAGTAGGGTGAAGACTATTCCATGCTTTAATTGTGTGAGGGAAGAATGAATTGCTGTACGCACCTGTCTTGTCAGCTGGTAACTCGAATGGAATCGAATGCCCTCGTCTGCTCCTGTTAGGTTTGGGTTTGGTGTAGATGTGGTCATCTATGTCGAGCTGACCATTTAACATTTTGTAAAAACAGGTCAAGCGGTGGGCTTTACGTCTGTCTAGGAGTGTGTTCCACCCCAATGGATTTAGAAGTTTGGTTACACTCGCTTCTCTCTCATAGGTATTTGCACCAAATCGAGCTGCCTGTCTTTGGACACGTTCGATGGAAGAAATGTTTCTATTTGTGTATGGGTCCCATGCTGCAACTGCGTAGTCCAAATGAGGTCTAACAAGGGTGAAGTATAACTTCTCCTTAATAGAAGTTGAACAATGATAAAAGTTGAAGAAGAACTGAAGAAGGGTCTCGACCCGAAACGTCACCCATTCCTTCTCTCCAGAGATGCTGCCTGACCTGCTGAGTTATTCCAGCATTTTGTGAATAAATACCTTCGATTTGTACCAGCATCTGCAGTTATTGTCTTATATAATGATAAAAGTTGCGTCTCAGGAAATTTAGGACACCTGTTGCTTTTATCGTTGCATGATGAGTCTGACCATTCCAATGTAGATCGTTCTGTAATTTGACGCCAAGATACTTGGTCTGTTTGGATTCTTCAATGTTGGCACCAAGGATATTATATGATGTTTCGCCTGGTTTCCTCCTCCCGGTGACATGCATGGTTTCGTATTTGGAAGGATTGCCCTGCATCCCCCTTTGTTGTGACCACGCAACCATAGTATCGAGATCTTTTTGAAGAGCATCTTTATCATCAGCTGACTTAATTGGACGGGACAGCAAACAATCATCAACAAATAGTCTGGTGGTGCTTGTGACGTTTTCATGGATGTCATTAAACTTTTGTTTAAAGCAAAAACAGATGTGGGCCCAATACTGTGCCCTGAGGTGTTCCACTTAACACTGGAGGCCAATCAGAGCTTTTTCCATTCACACACACGCGCTGAAAACGTTTTGTCAGAAAACTGGAAATCCATCGTTTCGTGTTGGGTTGAACACCTTATAAGTCAAGCTTCCGAAGCAGTCTCTGGTGAGGGATGACATCAAATGCTTTAGAAAAGTCCAGCACTACTAATTCCGTGACGACATTCCATCAAGGTTCTTGGCCAGGTCATTTGTCGCCAGGATAAGCTGAGACTCGCATGATCTATGCTTCCTAAATGCATGTTGGTTGTCAGCAAGTATGTTATCCTTGCTAAGGTGTTTCATCGGGTTATTATCGATTACATGCTCCAGTAGTTTGCAGCAAGTGCTCGCTAATGAAACAGGACGATAATTAGCCGGGTTTGTGGTTGAACCCTTCTTAAAGAGAGGAGTGATGTTTGCCTTCCTCCAATCCAGCGGAACATCACCTGAGTCAAGCGACTGTTGGAAAATAAACTGCAAAACGGGAGCCAGTTCTTCGGCCGCGATCTTAAGGGCTTGATTCTGTATCTGGTCACGTCCAATAGCTTTTGCTGTATTGATGTTGAGCAGTAATATCTTTACACCTTCAACCTCAATTTTAATAGCAGGCCTATCAGACTATGGGCTGGGCGGCAGACCCGGAAATGATGAAGGCTCCATATCCTCCCGGGTGAAAACGTGTAGAAATTCTACCACATCTCTCGGCAGCCATGTTGCCTCATACCCAACAAGGACCAGCGCGTGTAGATGGGCGTGCAAATCTCTTTCGTTGCTCCCACTCCACCACTTCGTCATTACCTGAAGGGTGGGTGAACCCGCTGTTTCCATGAATGTGTTGCATTTCAGAAATGCTTCCAGCAAAATTACATTGGCAGAATTATGAATTCAGGTTTTCATAAGGTTCATTGTGACTCTTTTGTGGCAGTGTAGAGAGCCCATGCCACTCTATCCAAAGCTTCAGCATGCAGGCTTAGCCCCAAAAGGACTGGAAACATGTGCCAGTTACAGGGCCAGCTGGCGTACAACCACTAGGAAGGTCGTCGGCAGTTTCGAAGACAATCCCCAAAGCCGACTCTTTAGTGCCAGAAACAGGAGGAAGGCTGCAGGCCAAAATCCCCCCACGGTGGCCTTCATGTACCCCCACATCTCCCGCGTGAGTGACTCGCGCATCAGACTCGTGAGCCACACTCGATCCCACAAGACATGAGACTACACAACCATGCCACCGTCAACTACGACGGGCCGCCACCACCCATCCAAAGCTCCATTTCGTCAGATGTTCCTGGAAACGATGAACTGGCAATGTTGGAGGTCTGATTTTCCACAGCTTCAGTCGGTCATGTAGTTTACGTGAGATTATCACAATTGGAACGCGAATTTCGCAAGGTTATCACTTCAGTAGGCTCTACTCAACAGTCAAATTCTCCTTCCGATTGTATGATTACCGTTGTTGGTCGGAGTATTCCAAGATACCAAGAATACATGGAAATAGTGAACGCGTTTTCATTCGGAACTTCCATATTGCAGGATGACCCGCCAGAAGTATATAAAGTTGTGAGAGACGTGGATAGGATAGACGGTCGGAATCTTTTCCGCAGGATGGAAAAATTATATGCTAGGGGGTGTAGTTTCAGGTGAGAGGGGAAAGATTTGATGGAGATGTGGAGGGCAAGTTTTTTTACATAGAGGGTGCTGAGTGCCTGGAATGCACTGGCAGGGATTGTGGACGAGGCAGATACGATTGCGGCATTTCAAAGACTTTTAGATGGACGTAAGAATATACTGGGTTTGGAGGGATATGGGTTACATGCAAGCAGATAAGCAATGGTCTTGGCATTATGTTTGGCACAGACATTGTGGCCAAAGGGGCTGTTCTCGTGCGGCACGTTTCTATGTTGCACATTCTGTGTTCTATGGACTTCACTCCTGATGAAATCTAAAATGTGAAACTTGCATTCATTTCATATCTTCAGAAATACATTGGGAGGATTTTGTCAGATGGCTGCTCACTAATTAGATCATCTAATCGATGCTCTTACCCTAATGTTGCAACAACTCTGACTTTTTTCATTTTCAGTTAGTCTGAGCCATTTGCCAAATATTTGCGAATTTGCCATTTCACATTTCTGATCGGTCTCAAATGCATCATTTGTTATTGCATTTTTCAATAAATCAACCAGCATGTGGTAACAACTCAAAATGAGGATAGGTCTAAATCCATTAATAAAGTCACCACAGAACATAAAGCAATTCAATGCCTGGTCTGCAACTATGAAGGAGATGTGGCAGTGATACATTTTGTTACTATTGATATAATTTAGTTTTGGTTAGAGGTAGAGCATGGGCACACGCCCTTCGGCCCACCGAGTCCATGCTGACCAACGATTACCCCATATACTAACTAGTTCTATCCTCTGGACAAGTTACAGAAGTCAAATTAACCTACAAACCTGCACGTGTTTGGGATGTGGGAGGAAACCGGAGCACCCGGAGAAAACCTATACGCGATCACAGGGAGAACATGCAAACTCCGTACGGACAGCTCCCGTAGTCAGGATCGAATCGGGGTCTCGGGTTCTCTTTAACCACCAACTCTTCAAGCATCAAACGCCGAGATTCTACACGTGGTTCTATATCAACATAAGAAGGACAATGATGAAAGGTATATGAGATATTTATTAAAATATCCAAAGGTTAATATTATTAATTGAGCCTGTGAAACAAGTAATTGTAGAAGAGACCTGAAGATTTAAGAGTCAAGAAAGTTAAGAGTCAAGAGTGTTTTGTCATAGTCAAATGTCAATTGTTATAATAGTTTAGTTTAGTTTAGAGGTGCAGTGTGGAAACAAGGTCCTTCGGCCCATGGTGTCCACGCCGACCAACGATCTCCCACACATTAGCTCTGTCCTTCACACTAGGGACAATTTACAGAAGCCAATTAACCTACAAATCTCCCCACCTTTGGAATGTGGGAGGACAATAGACAATAGACAATAGACAATAGGTGCAGGAGGAGGCCATTCGGCCCTTCGAGCCAGCACCACCATTCAATGTGATCATGGCTGATCATTCTCAATCAGGAAACTGGAGCATCCAGAGAAAACCCGCACGGTCAAAGGGAGAAGGTGCAAACTCCGTACAGATAATGCCCAGTCTAATCCAGAAATGTTTGTTGTTGCAGTAGCTCCACAATCTACTTGAGTCTGTGGCTTCAAGTTCTGAATCACGGCAATTCCCTTGATATTAGGAGGGAGATTGCAACATACTGCTCAGTAGTGTAAGACAATAGACAATAGACAATAGACAATAGGTGCAGGAGTAGGCCATTCGGCCCTTCGAGCCAGCACCGCCATTCAATGTGATCATGGCTGATCATTCTCAATCAGTACCCCGTTCCTGCCTTCTCCCCATACCCCCTGACTCCGCTATCCTTAAGAGCTCTATCTAGCTCTCTCTTGAATGCTTTCAGAGAATTGGCCTCCACTGCCTTCTGAGGCAGAGAATTCCACAGATTCACAACTCTCTGACTGAAAAAGTGTTTCCTCATCTCTGTTCTAAATGGCCTACCCCTTATTCTTAAACTGTGGCCCCTGGTTCTGGACTCCCCCAACATAAGCAATTCAAGATCCCCAATTCCAACCCACCACCTGCCTATCCTGTACACAATCCATTTTGTGGTTGATACATTTGCATAAGGACATAGGGGAAGAATCAGAAAGATATTTTACGTGGCATCATCATACCATCTCGGACCCGAGTACACCCCCCTCAACTTGATCTGTCATATTCTCTGTGGATCGGGAGGAACTGCAGATGCTGGTTCAAACTGAAGACAGACACAAAAAGCTGGAGTAACTCAACGGGTCAGGCAGCTTCCCTGGAGAGAAGGAATGGGTGACGTTTCGGGTCGAGACCCTTCTTCAGACTGAGGATTCTTTGTGGGCCCCTCTTAACCAATTCAACTCTGTGCTGTCACCAAACCCAGTTGGTATCTCAGCAATAACCACATCTGTAGTTGGTATGCGGATAATCCATGTCACATGATTGGGAATGAGTTCTCACAATTCAGTAGCATAGCTGTGTAGGAAGCAACTGCAGATGCTGGTTTACATTGAAGAAAGACCCAAAATGCTGGAGTAACTCAGTGGGACAGGCGGCATCTCTGGAAAGAAGGAATGGGTGACGTTTCGGGTCGAGACCCTTCTTCAAACTCAGAATGGGTGATGTTTTGTGTCGAGACCTTTCTTCAGTCTTAGTAACAGTTCAGTATAGATCTTATCAACTGCAACTGACTACCAGGAACATTTATTCACAAAATGCTGGAGTAACTCAGCGGGTCAGGCAGCATCTCAGGAGAGAAGGAATGGGTGACGTTTCGCGTCAAGACCGTTCTTCAAACTGACGTCAGGGGGGCGGGACAAAGGAATAATATAGGTGGAGACAGGAAGATAGTGGGAGGTCTGGGAAGGGGGAGGGGAAGAGAGGGACAGAGGAACTATCTAAAGTTGGAGAAGCCAATGTTCATACCACTGGGCTGCAAGCTGCCCAGGCGAAATATGAGGTGCTGTTCCACCAATTTCCGGTGGACTTCACTATGGCACTGGAGGAGGCCCATGACAGAAAGGTTAGACTGGGAGTGGGAGGGGGAGTTGAAGTGCTCAGCCACCGGGAGATCAGGTTGGTTAAGGCGGACTGAGCGAAGGTGTTGAGCGAAGCGATCGCCAAGCCTGCGTTTGGTTTCGCCGATGTAAAGGAGTTGACATCTAGAGCAGCGGATGCAATAGATGAGGTTGGGGGAGGTGCAGGTGAACCTCTGTCTCACCTGGAAAGACTGTTTGGGTCCTTGGATGGAGTTGAGGGGGGAGGTAAAGGGACAGGTGCTCAAGAACGCAGTGACTTGCTTTAGAATACATACAAAGAATTAAATAAGTAAAATGTCATTTCTTCCCAGAGCAATTATGTTTTTCTAATGGAAATGGAAGGACCACTCTTTCCTCAATCCAATGCACTGATGTTATTATGTTTTATGCAGGACGTCAGCTGCTGTTGTGGTCTGAACCAAATCTGCCAGGGCTGGTCCTAGCTTTAAACTCCAATCTTTGCACAGTGAATGTCCCATTTGGCCTCAAAATCGCGGGTTAAAATAAAAATTATAATCCCACAGACCTCTATCTCAACACTACACACCCGTCACTAAATTAACTTAATATTCCATTCATCTATCAATCGTTGCTTTGAATGAGCCACTGTGGCTTACTGGGATAGAGATTTCTAAAGGGTAAACTGCCTATGAATAAATACATTTCTCCTTATCTCAATCCTGTCCCTTATTCTGAAACGGTGCCCCTAGTCTTGCATTCCTCCCTGAATCCAGCAAGTTAAGCCCGTTAAGAACTTTGTCGTTTTCACTGAGATCTCGGCTTCATTGTTCTAATCTCCAGTGAATACAGCCCCTGTCTCTCAATCTCTCCTCATCGAGCAAAATACCATCATTGGAACAGTCTAGTAAATTGGTGCAGCACTCTCTCTCTAGTGGAAGGTGATTGTCTTACTCCAGAGACTTAAGCACAAAAACTACATACAGTACTGAGGATGGGTTGCAGAGTTGAAAGTGCTCACAGATGAGAGGTCAAACCCCTTACCTTGGAAATAAAAATCCATGGCATAGCAATGATAATAACCTTCATTCATACGATGGCTTTTATGTAATGAAAAGTCACACGACTATCTTTGCAGGAATGCTACCAAACAAAAGTTGATTTATAAAGACCAATTATAAAGCTCGATGATTTCAAAATTATTAGATTTTAAAGGGAGGCAGAGATATTTAAGGAAGAGATTTAATGGGAAAGGAAGGACCGTTATTTCCATTAGGCTCTAAATATCCAGGGAATTGGTGAAAGCACACCTACCAATCTCGAAATTAAAAATGCACCAAATGTCAGAAATGGAGGAGTGAAACTGTACAACTCTAGGGGTTTCCAGAACGGGGCAGGATTGGTGAGCAACATCGTGGAAGATTTTGAGAGCAGGGATGGAAATGTTAAAAATTACTCAGAGTACAACTATTTCAAACTTATTTTCAGGCAGCCTGTTCAATTTATGAAGCAAGGCTAATATAATAAAATTGAAAATAACAAAAAATATTAAATAACAAACTTTCAATCCATTGATGGATGTTCAAGCAACTAAACTGCTCAGAATTATTCTTTTGTTGTTATAAAGTTTTTCCAAATCTCATGCGAATCATCTGGTTTTTTTTGTCACATCAACAATCACTGAACTTCGTGTCATTATATTTTAATTGTTAGGTACATTTACTTATGGTAATTTTAAATGAAATTTAGTGGCTTTGGACAATTTGGTTGCCTGGGATATTCTGACTCAGTTCTCGGTAAAAAGGTAAAGGGAATGATAGCCCAAGTGCAAAATAACACAACATAGGGAAATACTGGAAATCTTTTTTAAAAAGTCAAAGTTTCTTTTCCCTTCACGTCTGTTAATGATTCTGTTAATGGATGTGGAGAAGATGTTTCCAGTAGTGGGAGAGTCTAGGACTAGAGGTCATAGCCTCAAAATTAAAGGACGTTCTTTTGGGAAGGAAATGAGGTGGAATTTCTTTAATCAGGGGGTGGTAAATCTGGGGAATTCTTTGCCACAGAAGGCTGTGGAGGCCAAGTCAGTGGATATTTTTAAGGCAGAGATAGATAGATTCTTGATTAGCACAGGTATCAGGAGTTATGGGGAGAAGGCAGGAGAATGGGGTTAGGAGGGATAGATAGATCAGCCATGATTGAATGGCGGAGTGGACTTGATGGGCCGAATGGCTTAATCCTGCTCCTATCATTTAGATTAGATTAATTCCCGGAATGGCGGGACTGTCGTATGTTGAAAGGCTGGAGCGATTGGGCTTGTATACACTGGAATTTAGAAGGATGAGGGGGGATCTTATTGAAACATATAAGATAATTAGGGGATTGGACACATTAGAGGCAGATAACATGTTCCCAATGTTGGGGGAGTCCAGAACAAGGGGCCACAGTTTGAGAATAAGGGGTAGGCCATTTAGAACGGAGATGAGGAAGAACTTTTTCAGTCAGAGGGTGGTGTGGAATTCTCTGCCTCAGAAGGCAGTGGAGGCCAGTTCGTTGGATGCTTTCAAGAGAGAGCTGGATAGAGCTCTTAAGGATAGCGGAGTGAGGGGGTATGGGGAGAAGGCAGGAACGGGGTACTGATTGATAGTGATCAGCCATGATCGCATTGAATGGCGGTGCTGGCTCGAAGGGCTGAATGGCCTACTCCTGCACCTATTGTCTATTGTCTATTGTCTATTGACCTTATGATATTGCCATGTCAAATGGGAACATCTGAGTCTCTGTTTTAACTTCAAGTTTGTTTTTTTGATTCCTCCATCAATCAAGGAGAGGCAACTTTTCCTGAAATAGCAACCAAGGAATGTAATGATTGTGTGCTCCAGTGTCCAATGCCTCCATTTTTGAAATGTTTTTGAAAGTGAGGAAAATGTTAATCATTTGCAGGCAGGATAATTGGATGTTTGTGAGGGTATCAAATTGGTAGAAGGACCACACAAACATAAACTGCAAGTAATTTGACACCATGCAGAAAGAGATGGCACAAAAATAAAGATATTTATCAAAGTGCACATGTTTATCACCTTATCAGCCCCAGAGCACTTTGCAGGGTGATTCACTGCAAATATACTTGGGTTAGGATCATTACTTCTGTCTGTGTAACTGCGAGCAAAACTGAGTACAGCAAAATCCAAGCAAACCGTCTGTTTTGGTGAGGTTGGTTAAGCCAACTCCATACAAGTAATGCTACAGGGTTGTTTCTAAGCCTCACGCTAAGACACGCCTGCTCTAAAGGTTCAACGCTCCCTTTCTAATGAGAAGGAGCTCAGCATTGTTTACATACTCAAAATTCTGGAGTGAAATTCAAAAACTTCAAACTCGGAGAGGTGGAGTTTACTCACTAAACCAAGCAGGTCTATATCCAAAAATGAACAATGCTAGTTAAACTGTTTCCATCTTCAGCATTGGCTATAATATGAGTGAATAGAATATTGTTTAAATGGCCAACACACAATTAGGTGGACTAAATAGACCATGAGCAAATTTGCCTTTGTTTCAGTCTCATTGTTATTCCTGTGATATTTGTTTTTTGTTTTTACAATATAAATTGCCAGTTTGCCCCAGGATAACATTATGATCATCTAAAATAATTATATAAACTGCACGTAGGAAATGAACCACAACACAATACTTGTTGTGCCCTACTTTTCATGTTAATAAACACGTTACAAATCTTTGAAAGAACTACTGTGAAACTGTGCTTAAAAATCAGGTTTTATTTATGATCATCACTGCATTGAAGTAGTTTCTCCAAGTTTAATTTGGAAATCACCACTGTTGTTGGGTTCCAGGTGTTTTCTTTTTCCAATTCTAGCCTCTTGTGTGTCCCTCGTTTTGAGCAAAATACTTAGTACTGGAGGAACTCAGCAGGTCGGGCAGCATCTGTGGAGGGTATGGAAAGACAACATTTTGGGTTGGGACATTTCTTCAGGCAGGTGAGTCTGAACAAGGGTCCCGACCTACAATTTGTCTTTCCATTCCCTCCACAGATGCTGCCTAACCTGCTGAGTTCCTCCAGCACATTGCATTTTATATTGTCCCTCATTGTCTTTGGTTCTCCGTGAACAGACAAACCTTCAACATCTCAACCAAAGCTCTGGAATTCCCTATCTAAATCACGTTGCCTCACTCATCATATTCAGAACTCTTCGTAAAACTTGCCCTTTCAACATAATCCTGCCCTGATGTCTTTTTATACTGTTCAGTGTTATACCATGACAGATTGTGCTCCTGTGAAATACCTTGAGAGGTGTTGCCACTGTTAAGTTGCTCTGTAAATAGAATTACTGTTTTAGTTCAAGGAAGGATCGCCTCAATGAAAATGTGGGTCTGATCCTGCCCACTAGTTTTGTTTTACAAGGATTTTGTGGAGAAATCATTTTTTCCCACAAAATCATTTACAGAATTCCCAATTTATATTACAATTTTGTATTTCATAAATTCAGAAAGAAGGATTTGGCAAATACTATATCATTTGCAGAGCCCAAATTGTGTTTAAAAAAAAGGTGTTTTTATATTTACAGGACCAAAGCAGTTCTTTGCTTGCTGTTAGGTCATTCATGCATATCAACCAACAGCAGCAAATGTTGAACAGAGTTTGACAGTGAAGGTGCCTTCTTATCACTAGATGTGCTTTACAGAAAGGCTTAACAAGGTCCAGAATGTGCTGTATTGCATAGGAATGATAGGGGGTTTTACCAACCTACTTTATTCCCCAAAGACACAGAGGGAAAGGATTATTCCAATAGGACGTAGCTAACGTAGAAATAAAACGTAGCTAAAATAGTCCCTGCCCCGCAGAGCACATGAAATAAAATCCAAGAACATCAGTCTTCCGGCCCATACGATATGTTAAAAGTATTCTACTCAATCAGTGAACCTTCCCTCCGCACAGTTTGCTCCAATTTATCAGGTAGTGCCAATACAATACAATACAATATATCTCTATTGTCATTGTACAGGGGTACAACGAGATTGGGTATGTGCCTCCCATACGATGCAATAAATTAATTAGCTAGTCGGTATTAATTTAAACAGCTCAATGAAACAAATTGTAACAGTTTTAAAACTGAATAAAGTGCAAGTAGATCTGTGCCGGTTCACTGTGCGATGTGACCATCCGGCTCAGCATGACCGGTTCATAGCAGCTATGGCCCTGGGTATGAAGCTGTTCCTGAGTCTGGAGGTGCGGGCGTAGAAGGCCTTGTATCGTCTGCCCGATGGTAGAAGTTCGAACAGACTGTTGCAGGGGTGTGAAGAGTCTTTGTGGATGCTGGAGGCTTTTCTGAGGCATCGTGTGTTGTAGATGCCCTCCAAGGCTGGTAGCTGTGTTCATAAGAGTTCATAAGAGCATCCCATAGGAGTTGGGATGCGTTAGCCAGAGGCAGGGCTGATTCTGGATGGGAGTCTTCCGTACTTGAGCCCAGGAATTGCCTGGTCCCAGAGCCTTTGCTGTGTTGGTGATCCTGGCTGTTCCTTGATATCACATTATGTTGGCTGGAAATTGGCTTCCGTGACATTGGTTACGGAGAAAGAAGGCAGAAATGATCATCAAGATGGCGCTTATAACTAAAGTTAGTCGCAAATGCATTGGCCTTGTCTTTATCTCTCACAAGTTAAGCATCCTCAATGAGCTGCCCCTGACATGCCCTACTGCGCATCTCACTGCAACAGGGTTGATCTCGGAGGCTTCGGCCGCATGGACGTCTGAAGCTCGCAGGTCCCTGGGTGGGGGCTAACTTCGGGAGCTCCGGCAGTGGCAGCATCTTCGTCCGCCCCGAATCGTGGGGCTTGGGTTGGCCTGCCGCCGACCTCTCACCGTCCGGCCCGGCCTGGAATAGGCCGCGGGATTTTCCACCGCCCGGCGGGGGCTTCAATGTCGGGAGCCCCGACTGCCCCGACGTTGCAATTTCGACTGCCTGACCGCGGGAGAAGAGGGCAGGGAAGAGAAAGACATTCTGGCCTTCCATCACAGTGAGGAGGTGACTGGAGGAGACTCACTGTGATGGATGTTTTTTGTTTTATGTTGGTTTTTGTGATTGTGTGTTTTATTGCTTTCTTTTTTATTGCCTCTCATTGTTGACTGTGGGTAATGTAATTTTGTCCAAAAACATGTTATGGATGACAACAAAGGCCATTCTATTCTATTGTATTCTATTCCATTGTATTCTATTCTATTGTATTGTATTCTATTCTATTCTATTCTATCTTGCCTGGCCATTTCCGAGGAGAATAGGAGTCAAATATATTGTCGCACGTCTGGAGTCACAACTAACCCAGACAAATTAAAGATTGCTGATCCCATCTCCGTGGGCATGAGTAAACCAGATGGGTTTTTATAAATACAGTTTCCCAATCATTATTAAAAAGCAATTTTTACAACTTTTGAATATCATGGTCTATCAACTTTTGAGTATCATGGTAAGATTGGGTTTCAATTCGTGGATTGTTAGTCAAAGCTTCTGAGTTTTAGTTAACGTAACCAGGACTCCAACCAGGACCCCGTCCTTTATAAACTCCACTGGCTCCCCATCCCCCAGAGAATCCAGTACAAAATCCTCCTCATAACATACAAAGCCCTCCATAACCTGGCCCCATCCTACCTGACCGACCTCCTCCACAGGCACACTCCCACCTGCACCCTCCGCTCTGCCGCTGCCAATCTCCTATCCCCCCACATCCGGACCAAACTCAGATCCTGGGGAGACAGGGCTTTCTCCATCGCTGCTCCCACCCTATGGAACTCACTACCCCAAACCGTTAGAGACTCCTCCACACTCACCACATTCAAAACATCACTGAAGTCTCACCTGTTCAGTACTGCCTTCAACCACTGAAGGTCACCTCACCTTCTGTCTCCTTTCTCTGTTCATTTATTTATTTACTTATTTATCTATTTATTAATTTCCCTATGTTCTCAAAATCTCTGTCAAGTGTCTTTGGGTATATGAAAAGCGCTATATAAATAAAATGCATTATTATTATTATTATTATTATCATCAATGGCCATAGGTTTTAAACTCATAACCTCTGGAGCTCTCGCCCTGTGCCCTACGTGTGACAATTATTTAGCTCTTCCTACAGCTTTTCTAGTTCTCTATAAATTGAGAAGTTTCTGAGCCTTTCTCTTTCCCTCCAAATTTAGCCTTGAAATTACTGTGGGTGATAATTGCAGATGCAATGTTCATACCTATAGATAATCTTTTTGCCTACTGTTTCCAAGAAGGCATTAATGTAGCAATGAATGCGAGAGTGTTAATTGTCTGTGAGCTAATATTGTCAGTGATATTTTCGAGACTTACTCTGTTTCTCAATCACACCAAGTCTATCTGTTAAATGCATTGGCGTTAAAAGAAAACTCTTATCAACTCATGAGGAAAAAATAATAATAATCTGCCTTCTTTTTTCTGCACGGTGGAATGGGATGCTAATGACCTCAAAATAGCCTTCCTTAAAATAATATTAGATGTTGGCCAGTTAGCTTTTCCAATGTACTCCTCCTTCAAATAAGATTATTGCTAATCTTCTACTTTAAATTTACCTTCCTGTGTTATCCCTGCACGGTTGCGCAGCGGTAGAGTTGCTGCCTTACAGTGCTTACAGCACTAGAGATCTGGGTTCGATCCTGACCACGGGTGCTGCCTGTTCGGAGTTTGCACGTTCTCCCCGTGACCGCATGGCTTTTCTTCGAGATCTTCGTTTTCCGCCCACACTTCAAAGACGTACAGGTTTGCAGGTTAAGTGTAAATTGACCTGGTACAAGTGTAAATTGTAAATTGGCCCTAGTGTGTGTGTGTGTAGGGTAGTGTTAATGTGTGGAGATCGCTGGTCGGTGTGGACTCGGTGGGCCGAAGGGCCTGTTTCCACACTGTATCTTTAAACTAAACTAAACTAAACTAAACTCAATATCCTGGAATCTTTGGATTGCTCTTTCAAATATGCCCAAGGGCTGAACATCTGCAGTTCTCCCAAAGGTCCATAGCCCTCTCTGTGAAGAATTTTCTCTTTCTCTCAGTATTAAAGGCCCAACTTTTTATGCTGTGACTGTGAGCTCCCACCTCTGTTTGGAGGGACCACCCTCCCAGATTCTACTAACAACCTACCTGAGAACTTCACGGGGTGGAATTTATTTGGGAAATGCTGGAAATTCTGCTTGAACCTGCCAGTAATCTTCGACACAAGTGAAGGAATGTTGCACGGATACAGAAAAGCCAAACTTTTCAAAAGCCAGCAGCTCTTCATTGCACCTTTGGTTATTGAATTCGAACATTGAACTTCGCAGAAAGTCACAAGTTCACCTCCCTCTGCTGGAGAGGAGCAAGGCAGCTGAGGGGGGGAAAAAACACACACACGCAGAACTTGCAAAGCAGACTCAAGAGACTGCAGATGTTAGAATCCTGAGCAAAGATCAAACTGTTGAACTAACTCAGCGGGTCACACAGACAGCAACGATGGAAGCAGTTGGGCAGACAGTCCCTTTCCTTCCACAGATGCTACCTGACATGCTGAGTTTCCCCAGCAGTTTATTTTTTTTATTACAATAGAGGAACAGTTTCCTGAACCAGGGACATTTTGGAGTTCAGCACAAGAACAGAAGAAAGAAGAACTACGCAGGATATATTGGACGGTTCACAGTCTGTGTAGATAGAAGTTTTACTTTGTTTCTCCATGTTTTTATGTTTTATAAATTTTCTTTCTTATTATTTCAATTGCTTTTAAATGTTTTTGAATACTTCTGCCTTTTCTCGTGTGAGATTTTGCCATGATACTATTGAGGGTGACACTGGCTCAGGAGCGTAACTGGCACAGCACAGCCCGCAGGAGCTGACTTTGTGCTCAACACATGCGTCAGTGGATTGTGTGGATTGCTACTGGCAGTAAGTTCCAGCACTGTACATCTCAGTGAGATCCCATCCTCATCCTCTGAACTCAAGAGAGTTGAGGCATAATGTATTCAGCCTCTCCTCAGACGTCAACGAGGGCACAGTGGCGCAGCGGTAGAGTTGCTGCCTTACAAGGCCACACCCAGGTCCCGGGTTCGATCCTGACTACGGGAGCCGTCTGTGCGGAGTTTGTACGTTCTCCCCGTGACCGCGTGGGTTTTCTACCAGATCTTTGGCTTCCACCCACACTCCAAAGACGTACAGGTTTGCAGGTTAATTGGCTTGGTATAAATGTAAATTGTCCCCAGTCTGTGTAGGATAGTGTTCTTGTGCAGGGATTGGTGGTCGGTGCGGACTCGCTGGGCCGAAGGGCCTGTCTCCATGCTGTATCTCTGAACTAAACTAAAAAACTAAGATATTGCCATAGACAACATTTCTTGTACTTACTCTCAGGCAGTGTAGGAAATCAAAAACAGCAGGGTGCTCCAGAAGCATTTTTTTAGCGAGGCCCTGTATCCTTGCAGTGAAGCAGATGTGCTTTTTATATTCCAACCCCATTTTGTAGTGAAGAATCACCTCCCACGTACCATCCTAATTGCTTGCTCTAAATGCACATTAGCTTTCTGTGATTTACCCAGGATCCTTGGAACACCAAAGTCACAGCCTCTCATCTGTTAAACAATATTCTGCTTTACTATTAGTTCTACCAGAGTGCAAAATGTAACATTAATCTGCATTATAATCCATCTGTCATGTTCTACTCCATTCTCACAACCTGCCTGTAACACATATGCAATCTATCTGAGTCTCCTCACAGCTTATTTTCCCACCTAGCTTTGGAAGGTTAACAATATTATTTATGTTCCACTCAGTTCTTTGTTGCAGATTACAAAATGGCAAGGTGCAAATATTGAGCCTTACATAAACCCATAGCTGCTGCCTGCCAAACGAAAGTGATTCATTTATTCCTGTTCTTGGCTTTCTATCTGTTAACCAGTTTCAAGCATAATAGTACATTACCCCTGACAACATGCCCTCTTGTAATATAGTGCATTATCACTGTTACAATATCCTATTAAATGCTTTACTCAAAATACATGTATACATCAACTGTTTCTCTCTCTCTCTCTCTTTATATATTTACAATCTCTAAAAGTTTGTTAGCTTCCATTTCATAAATCCATATCCACTCTGCCCAAATATGTTGTCCATTTCTAAGTTGCTTTTTCCCACTTCCAATGCAATGGATTTCTACCTCTTCGTCCTCCTGATGTCAGGCTAACCAACCTGGAAGTTAGTAAGTTCCCATTTTCTTCCCCTTTCTTGAGCTCATTAAATACATGGTCGGCGAACTTCGGTGGGGGAAATGCAGGTGAATTCTATATTTGCTCTCTTCCAATCCACAGAAATTTGGGAATATGAACACCAATACTCTGACTATTTCTACCATTTCTTGCAACATGTGTAATACCAGGTCCAGGGAAATTGCCACCTTTTAATTGCATTGATTTTTTCAATATTATTTCTTTGCTAATACTAATTTCCATGCTCCACATCCCCACCATTTATCAAATTTTAAATGTTTTCATGAAGGCAGACATATGTTTAATGTCCTCACTATTTCATTATTCCTCATTATAATTTCTTTTGTATTTGCCTCTAAGGGACGTATATTTACTTTAACCAATATCCTTCTATTATCACAACGACAGAAGCTTTAGCAACCTGTTTTTGTATCTTTGGTTCACTTTCTCTCATATCCTGTCACTTTCCCCAAGGGCATCTAATGCTCGTCTGCTCTGCCGGTATCATTGGTAATTTTCAAATTATAGTTTGGGTTGGAGATACAGCGCGGAAACAGGCCCTTCGCCCTACCGAGTCTGCACCGGCCAGCGATCCCCACACACCAACACTATCCTACACACACTGAGGACAATTTACACTGACACCTGGCCAATTCACCTACAAACCTGTACGTCTTTGGAGTGTGGGAGGAAACCGAAGATCTCGGAGAAAACCCACGCAGGTCACGGGGAGAACGTACAAACTCTATACAAAGAGCACTTTTGGTTGGGCTCGAACCCGGGTGCTATCTGTACGACGTTTGTATGGGTTTGTACGGGTTTTATTTTTGCTAGAAGGAGCTGAAGGGGTTAATTGCAATTACTGTCAGCTCAGCTGCTACTCTCTTGCTTTACGCTCCTCACCCCCTCACACAGACAGAGGGATTACTAGCAGTGTGGCTGCTGGTTTTGCGTTCCTGATGCCAAGGAGCGGTGTTCTGCATCGAGGCACTTGTTCAGCTGTCAGTAGTTTGCCTGTCAGATTCAAATGAAGCCCCTGAATCTCTGAGACCAGCCAATACTCTCCGCCAGTGCGTCGTCTAAAATTCAGAATCGGCTCCAGCATGGGCCATGGGTTGCTGAATCATAGGGATTATGATAATGGGGGTCATTTCTGCCCTGTCAAAACATCCAGACTTGTGCATCACCAGTGGAGACGCCCGCCCGCGATCACCGGCTCCCCTCTCCTCTCTCCCCTTGCTTCTCTCCACTCTCCCACACCCTGGAGACCCTCTCCCCGCTATCGCATGGACCCAGCTCGCCGCCGCCCTATCCGTCTCCAGTAGTCCGGGCTCGGCCACGCCACAGTAACGACTTGGCCGACACCCAGGCCAGATACATCTTTCAAGTGCACATTTCCAAGTCCAGTGGCCACACTGAGATCAGCTTTGTTAGGCCAGCTAACATGCCAAACAATCAATATGACCTCCATTCCACTGTCTTCCTGACTCCACCTATATCCTTCCTTTGTCCCGCCCCCCCTGATATCAGTCTGAAGAAGGGTCTCGACCCGAAATGTCACCCATTCCTTCTCTCCTGAGATGCTGCCTGACATGCTGAGTTACTCCAGCATTTTTGTGAATAAATCCATTCAACGTAGTTCATTAACAATAAATATCCATCAATTATATCCCACACAATCAGTAAAAGTAGAATAATCCTCTCACAATGCTGGACATAGGTGGTGCAGCGGTAGAGTTGATGCCTTACAGTGCTTGCAGGGCCAGAGACCCGGGTTCAATCCCGACCACCGGTGCCGTCTGTACGGAGCTTGTATGACCCCCCCCCCCCCCCCCCCCGTGACCTGCATGGGTTTTCTCTGAGATATTCAGTTTCCTCCCACACTCCAAAGACGTACAGATTTGTAGGTTAGTTGGCTTGGTAAAAATGTAAATTGTCCCTAATGCGTGTAGGATAGTGTTAACGTGCGGTCATCGCTGGTCGGTGCAGACTCGGTGGGCCGAAGGGCATTTTTCCGCACTGGTACAGTTGCTGTCTTGCAATGCCAGGCACCTGGGTTCGATCCACTTGTCTGTATGGAGTTTAGATTTTAGATTTAGAGATACAGCGCAGAAACAGGCCCTTCGGCCCACCGGGTCCGGACCGCCCAGCGATCCCCGCACACTAACACGATCCTACACCCACTAGGGACAATTTTTACATTTGCCCAGCCAATTAACCTACATAACTGTACGTCTTTGGAGTGTGGGAGGAAACCGAAGATCTCGGAGAAAACCCACGCAGGTCACGGGGAGAACGTACAAACTCCGTACAGACGGCGCCCGTAGTCAGGATCGAACCTGAGTCTCCGGCGCTGCATTCGCTACAAGGCAGCAACTCTACCGCTGCGCCACCGTGCCGCCCAGGTGCAGGATCTCCATATGAACGGGTGGGTTTTCTCCATGTGCTCCGGTTTCCATCAATGTTTTAAAAAATGCGCAGGTTTGTGGGTTGAGTGGCCTTTGTAAATTGTCCCTAATGTGAAGGCAGTGGATGTGAAAGTGGGATAACATAGACTTGGAGGGCATCTACAACACACGATCCCTCAGAAAATCCACAAAGACTCTTCACACCCCTGCAACAGTCTGTTCGAACTCCTTCCATCGGGCAGACGATACAAGGCCTTCTACGCCCGCACCTCCAGACTCAGGAAAGGCTTCATCCCCAGGGCCATAGCTGCTATGAACCGGTCCTGCTGAGCCGGATGGTCACATCGCACAGTGAACCGGCACAGATCTACTTGCACTTTATTCTGTCTTAAAACTGTTACAATTTGATTTGTTTCGTTGGGTTGTTGTTGTTTAAATTAACTAAATTATTGCATCGTATGGGAGGCGCATTCCCAATCTTGTTGTACCTCTGTACAATGACAATAAAGATATATTGTATTGTACGATTGTGAACGGCTATCACAAAATGCTGGAGTAACTCAGCAGGACAGGCAGCATCTCAGGGGAGAAGGAATGGGTGACGTTTCGGGTCGAGACCCTTCTTCAGTCTGAACTTCAGTGTGAACGGGTGATCGATGACCGGTTTCCATGCTGTATGTCTAAACTAAGCTAAACTAAACAAGAGATTGCAGATACAGACCAGTCCAGATCCTAAATGTAAACTGTCCATCCCACGCCCACCCACCCACTCACAACAGGTGCTTCCTGACGCAATGAATTCCTCCAGCAGTTTGTTTTTTTGCATTCAGAATTCACTATCCAGTCTTAATTTTGCTACCACAAACACACAATGATTAAAAAAAAGCTAAGAAAAACACTTTAAGTACATTCACACAGGTTGGGCTCCAGTAGTTCTCAGTGATCCTGTTATTTGATCTAAATTTACAGCAATATTTTTCTTTTTTTTTCGGTGTAAGATGGTCCATTAAAATGCTGGCACACTCCGAAGAACTCATGCCAACATTGGCACACAGGCTGCCTGTTCCAAAATGAACAGACAGCTGCCCATAGGACAAGAGGGTTTCTATTTCACAATGCAGTTTTCACTAATGTGCAGTACCAGAAATGGTACATCAGGAAGGCAGAACATTAGTTGGGGTTTAGTTTAGTTTAGTTTAGTTTAGTTTAGTTTAGTTTAGTTTAGATTTAGATTTAGATTTAGGGATACAGCGCGGAAACAGGCCCTTCGGCCCACCGGGTCCGCGCCGCCCAGCGATCCCCGCATATTAACACTATCCAACACCCACTAGGGACAATTTTTACATTTGCCCAGCCAATTAACCTACATACCTGTACGTCTTTGGAGTGTGGGAGGAAACCAAAGATCTCGGAGAAAACCCACGCAGGTCACGGGGAGAACGTACAAACTCCGTAAAGACGGCACCCGTAATCAGGATCGAACCCGAGTCCTCCGGCGCTGCATTCGCTGTAAGGCAGCAACTCTACCGCTGCGCCACCGTGCCGCCTAGTTTCCTTTAGAGACAAAGCACGGAAACAGGCCCTTCAACCCACCGAGTCCGTGCCGTCCAGCGATCCCCACACACTGACTAACACTATCCTACACACACTAGGCACAATTTACAATTATTCCAAGCCAAGTAACCTACAGACTTGTGTGTCTTTGGAGTGTGGGGGGAAACCGGAGATCCCGGAGAAAATCCACGCAGGTCACGGGGAGAACATACAAACGGCGTACAGACAGCATCCATTGTGAGTGTCGAACCCGGGTCTCTGGCGCTGTAAGGCAGCAACTCTACCGCTGTGCCACCGTGCCAGGATGACAGATAGTGATATGAACCTCAGAGGCAAGAGTTTTAAGCGTGAAAGCTAATGATTTGTGGCAAGAAAAATCAAAACAATTCTGATTTAAAGAGGACCCCTGCTCTTATGAAGGAGAATAGATTCAGTGTGATCCCTTGTATGACTGATTGGAAGGCTAGCAATATGCAATCTGAATCATTCAATCAAAGTGGGAAAATTATAGATTATAAAATTATAACATTACTTCTTTCGAAGGTACATTGTTGCAACCTCGTCCCTCGACTACATCCAAGGACCCCAACAGTCTTTTCACGTGAGGCAGAGGTTCAATTCAACCTCCTCCAACCTCATCTACTGTATCCGCTGTTCCTGGTGTGGACCCCTGTATATCGGCGAGACCAAGGGCAGGCTCGGCAAACGTTTCGCTGAACACCTCTGCTCAGTCTGCCTAAACCTACCTGATCTCCCGGTTGATAAATAGTTTAACTCCTCCTCCCATACCCACACTGACCTTTCTGGCCTGGGCCTCCTCCATTGTCAGAGTGAGGCCCAGTGCAAATTGGAGGAACAGCACCTCATATTTCGCTTGGGCAGCTTGCACCCCAGCGGGATGAACATTGACTTCTCTAACATCAAGTAACCCTTGCTTTCCCTCTCCCTCCATCCCTCCCCTTCCCAGTTCTCCGACCAGTCCGACTGTCCCCCTGATTACATTGTATCTCTGTTTGCTTTGTTGTCACCTTCTCCTAGTTAACAATGGTCTACTCCACATTGTCCTTGATTCTCAGCTCTTTTGGTCTTTTACACTTCCTTATCTCTGTAATTCCCTCTCCCCGGACACTCAGTCTGAAGAAGGGTCTCGACTTGAGACGTCACCTATTCCTTCTATCCAGAGATGCTGCCTGTCCCGCTGAGTTACTCCAGCACTATGTATAAATCTTCGGTGTAAACCGGCATCTGCAGTTCCTTCCGGCATCTTGTCTAAAGATGGCCACGCCGTTGTGTTTGGCTGCCTGTCGTCGCTCACCTAGAGATCCTAGTGTTCTTCAAGCCACTTTGGTCTACGAACGCCGAACCCTCCTGTTGATCCGGCCCTCCGTCGTCGACTTCTTCAGTCCTGGTCCCGGGGAAAGTTTCTTCCAGCGATCGCTCCTCGATCAACTCCCGGTAGATGTGCGGGCCCAGCCTTACATCCACCGCCGTACGAACCGCGCTAGGAGGCGGGGTAAACGCGCGGGAACATTTGAAAAGTTAAAAAACCTCGCCCGCGCACATCCAACAGCGGCCTACCTCGCCCAGCGCTGCAAAGTCGGACCTGGTCGACCTTACCGCTCCATCCACCGGCGCTCCCTCGAGCTCAGGTATGCCGCTCTTCGACCGATCATCCCGGTCCCTGGACTGCCGGCCCGCGGGCTCCCAGCAAGGCCATCTGTGAGGCGCAGCGGCGTGGTCTCCCTGAACCTCCGCCCGCTGGCGTGGGAGCCGCTACCAAACCGAAGCTCACCTGCTGTCCCTGCTAAAGTGGCCCTGATCAACGCAAGATCCCTCCA
The DNA here is from genome assembly GCF_053455715.1 of Rhinoraja longicauda. Taxonomy (NCBI): domain Eukaryota; kingdom Metazoa; phylum Chordata; class Chondrichthyes; order Rajiformes; family Arhynchobatidae; genus Rhinoraja; species Rhinoraja longicauda. The sequence continues at coordinate 62,712,216 of NC_135960.1, read as the reverse complement.
AAACAAGACCTTCATCCTCAACGACATCTTCACCACCCGTGGATTGGACTTCTTACTGCTTACAGAATCCTGGCTTAACCCTGGTGAGCTTGCTCCACTCGTGGAACTCTGTCCTGATGACTGTAACTTCTTCACCTCGCCTAGGCTCTCCGGACGCGGTGGGGACTTAGCCACTGTGTTTAAGAAACATCTCAACTGCCGCCTCCTGAACGCTGATCATTTCTCCAGTTTCGAGGTGCAACTAATTAAAGTAGGCCTAGCCTATCCCCTCTTAATTGATCTTGTGTATCGCCCACCAAAAATGCATAAGGACTTCATCACCCAATTTGCTGATCTGATTTTTAGCATTTTGCCCAAATTTGACCGGGTCATGATTCTTGGTGACTTTAACATTCATGTTTGCTGTCCCACTAAGCCTCTTGTGAGTGAATTTATGCACCTGGTTGAGTCCTTCAATCTGACTCTTCACACCACGGGACCCACTCACAAGTTAGGCCATACTCTCGACCTAGTGTTATCGTCCGGATTCCCAATCTACAGCATTGAAACTACTGAAGCCTGTCTATCGGACCACAGCGCTATCATTTTTGACGCATCTCTGCCTTTATCTCCCGCAAAATCTCATCTCATGTTCGTTACTCCCGCGACATAAATTCATTGACTGCCAGTAAATTCTCTGAGGCTCTCACAGCTGCCCCCAACATCTGCACTATTGAGGCTTCTCCCCCCCATCTCAGCACTAAGGATCTCACCTCTTTATTTAATATCACTTGCTCTTCCATCCTGGATTCTATCGCTCCCCTTAAAATGAAAAAGCCTAAGCCCAAAGGTCGGCCTTGGCTCAATGACTCCACCAAAGCCCTAAGAAGGGAGTGCAGAAAATCAGAACGGAGGTGGAAATGTGACAAGCTTCAAATTTCCTTCGAAATTCTGAGAAACAATCTTCTCAAATACCAGGAAGCAGTAAAGTCTGTTAGAGCACAATACTTCTCCGACCTTATCTCCAAAAACTCTCATAACTCCAAGGTCCTATTTAGAACAATTACCTCTGTCATATGTCCCGCCCCCAGTACCAGCTTAGTTGGGTCCCCTGCTAAGTGCGAAGAATTCGCTAAATTTTTCACCAGCAAAGTTGAGAACATTAGAATGAACATTTCCCCTCCCACCCGTGACCTAGCTGTCTCACTAGTCTGTTCATCTAAATTGGACTGTTTCCAAACCGTCACTCTATCCTCCCTTGCAAAGCTTGTCTCCGCTATGAAACCTGCAACCTGCCCCCTTGATCCTGCCCCCACTGCCCTTCTGAAGGATATCATTGCAATAGCCGGTCCCAGCATCCTCTCTATTATTAACAGTTCTCTGGCCACTGGCACTGTTCCAACCTGTTTCAAGCACGCGGTGGTCCAGCACCTACTGAAAAAACCTAACCTAGACCCCACCTTGCCTAGCAACTACAGACCCATTTCCAAACTGCCATTCCTGTCAAAAGTCCTTGAAAAGGCAATTCTAAACCAATTAGTGCCCTACCTACACCAAAACACCATCCTGGAAAGTTTCCAGTCAGGTTTCAGAGCCCACCACAGCACAGAGACTGCCTTGTTGAAGGTACACAACGACCTGCTTCTCGCCATCGAAACCGGCGACTGTGCAATCCTGCTCCTTCTCGACCTCAGCGCAGCGTTCGATACAGTGGACCAAACCATCCTTATTGACCGTCTCCGGTACGCGGTTGGCATTGATGGCACTGCCCTGAGCTGGTTCGTTTCCTACCTCAAAGATAGGAGTTTCGCCATCAACATAGGCAGTTATTCCTCTGCTCCAGCTAGACTCTCCTGCGGAGTTCCACAAGGCTCCATCCTAGGCCCCATTCTCTTCTCTCTATACATGCTCCCCCTTGGCCAAATCATTCAAAGGCACGGCATTTCTTTCCACTGCTATGCCGATGACACTCAGCTTTACCTCCCCCTGAAACCCAACAACCAGTCAAATTTAAACAGCCTCTTACACTGCCTTGAGGACATAAAATGTTGGATGGCACAGAACTTCCTCCAATTAAACGAGAGCAAGTCTGAGGTCATCCTATTCGGCCCCCCCGACTCCATCAAATCGATAACAGGCAGTCTTGGAAGCCTATCCTGCCTAGTCAAACCGCATGTCAAAAACCTCGGCGTGATATTTGACTCTGCATTAAAATTTGACAAGCAAGTCAACGCTGTGGTAAAAGCCAGCTTCTTCCAACTTCGTACCATAGCTAAAATCAAACCTTTCCTCCAATTCGACGACACTGAAAAAATCATTCACGCTTTCATTTCCTCCCGCCTAGACTACTGCAACTCCCTATACACTGGGATCAGCCAATCTTCCCTGTCCCGCCTGCAACTGGTCCAAAACGCCGCAGCGAGACTCCTGACGGGTACCCGTAAAAGGGACCACATCACCCCGATTCTGGCCTCTCTCCACTGGCTCCCTGTACGGTACAGAATCAACCTCAAGCTCCTCTTATTCACATATAAAGCCCTAAATGGACATCCCCCCCCCCTACATCAAAAATCTTCTAACCCACCTCTCTAACTCCAGGCCCCTCAGGTCGGCTGACTTGGGGCTACTCACTATCCCGCGGTCTAGGCTTAAGCCCAGGGGTGACCGCGCTTTTGCGGTTGCAGCTCCTAGACTGTGGAACAGCATCCCTCTCCCCATCAGAACTGCCCCCTCCATCGACTCCTTTAAGTCCAGGCTCAAAACCTATTTCTACTCCCTAGCGTTTGAGGCTCATTGAGGAGGCGCTGTGAACTGTTTTGTATGTGCTGTTATGTTTGCGTGCTACTGTATGTTTCATTTTTTCCTTAGTACCTAATCAGATGTACAGCACTTTGGTCAACGTGGGTTGTTTTTAAATGTGCTGTACAAATAAAATGGACTTGACTTGACTTGTTACAACATTGTTCGTCATCACCTCAGCAATGTTTTGCTTGCAACAGAAAGCACGTATCCTCACGAGCTTATCTGTTGAATTGGAAAACAGTGTCAGATTCACAAGTTGAGGAAGGGCCCCAACCCAAAATGTCGTATGTCCATTTACCTCCACAGATGCTGCCTGAACCATTCATTTCCTCCAACAGTTTGCTTTTTCCTCAAGATTCTAGCAACTGCAGTCACTTGTGCATCCACAAGTAAAGTGAGTCTTTCTTAAACTCCCTCCAAAACAAGTAAGTCCTCTCTTTAGTAAGGTGACCAAACTTGCGCACAGTACTCCAAGTGTGGTCTCACGAAGGCCATACATCATTACAACAATACATCTCTACTCTTGTATTCAAATCCTCCAGCAATTAAGGTCAACATGCTCTTTGCTGTTCTTGTTGATTATTTAATCTGTTCGCTTTCAGTAATATCAAGGACACGCAGGTCTCTATGAAAATCAATATTTTGCATCTTTCACTTTTTAAGAAATATCAATGTTTATTGCTTTCTCGCAGAAGTGGAGAGTATGACGTTGCTCCACATCACCTGCCAAGTCATTGCTCACTCTCAGCTTGCCTAGACCCCTTGGAAGACTCATCACTTCTCACATTCCCACTTGGTTTCTCGGCACTAATCAAAGTACGCAACACGTTTCTCTCCAGTGTCTTCATCACATTTATCCCTCAATTAAAATCACTAAACAAGCAAATTAAATGGCTATTCAATAGACAATAGACAATAGACAATAGACAATAGGTGCAGGAGTAGGCCATTCGGCCCTTCGAGCCAGCACCGCCATTCAATGTGATCATGGCTGATCATTCTCAATCAGTACCCCGTTCCTGCCTTCTCCCCATACCCCCTGACTCCGCTATCCTTAAGGGCTCTATCTAGCTCTCTCTTGAATGCATTCAGAGAATTGGCCTGCACTGCCTTCTGAGGCAGAGAATTCCACAGATTCACAACTCTCTGACTGAAAAAGTTTTTCCTCATCTCCGTTCTAAATGACCTACCCCTTATTCTTAAACTGTGGCCCCTGGTTCTGGACTCCCCCAACATTGGGAACATGTTTCCTGCCTCTAACGTGTCCCACCCCTTAATAATCTTATACGTTTTGATAAGATCTCCAATAATCTTATACGTTTTGATAAGATCTCCAATAATCTTATACGTTTCGATAAGATCTCATTCATTACTATTGTGGGACTGTATGTTGCACTAATTGAGTGCCGTTCTTGAATCCACGACAAAAGGAACTGCTCATGTGAGATATAATTAGCCGCAATATAAATAGAGGATTAGCGGGCAATGGGCCAAATCTGGGCAGGTGGGACTACCTTAGTAGGGGTACCTTAGTTGGAAAAGATGGGTCTGCTTCCATGGTGTATGACTGTGACTCTAAATGTAAGTCATTTCAATTTTTTTCTTCTCAATTAAAGCACTATAAACTCCACATTTCATACACCATAAAGCAGTTCTGGGGATCACGATTGAGAAAGGATGTGTTGCCCTTGGTGACAGCGTGGCACACCTTTATCACAATGCTGCTTGGATTTCAAGGTTACGTTGCAGGGAAGGATTACAACATTTCACAAAGATTGACTCCCCAGAAGTTGGAAGGTTAATTGGCGATTTAATTAACGATGTTTTCAGGACATCAAAGGAAACTGGCAAGGTGATTGAAGAGAGACTATTATTATTGTGTGGCAAGCCTAGGATTAGGGGTGATAATCTAAAAATAAGGGGCGAATCTTTCAGAAATGAAGTTAAATACATTTCTACCCAGAGGGTGTGACAATTTTTTAAAAAAAATCTTCCACAATTGGCAATTGATGCTGGCATTTGTTCCGTGTTGAAAGATACGTGTTGACCAAAGGTATTGAGATATTGTCGGGAAAATTGGAGTGCATAGTTAGGCCACAGATCTAGCATAATTGTACTGAGTAGTCAAATATTGAGGGGTTAAGCCATCTATTACAATGTTCTGAAAAATACAGTTCTAGAATCTGCAGGCCATTCAGCCCATCGTGTTTGTTATATATCTGTGAAGGAGCTATCCAATGAGTTGTATGCGTCATATTTTTTCACCTGTTGAACTTCCATTCATGAACATTGAATTCTCCAATTTAAGGCAACATCTAACAACACCCTCCCTCTCCTCTTTCTCTCCCACACACTCTACCTTTCCCCCGCCTCCTCGGTGCCTCACCTAGACTCACATTTATTTCTCCCCTCCCCTCCTCCTACATTCCTTTCTCTGGCTTCACAATTTACAACTCTTCAACCTGTCTGTCCCACACCTTCTGCAGTAACTCTCTGGCCTTTGTTGCAACCATCTTTCTATCACCCCCCCTTCCCCCCCCCCCCCCCCCCCCCCCACACACACACACACACACACACACACACACACACACACACACACACACTAGACAATAGACAATAGACAATAGACAATAGGTGCAGGAGTAGGCCATTCAGCCCTTCGAGCCAGCACCGCCATTCAATGCGATCATGGCTGATCACTCTCAATCAGTACCCCGTTCCTGCCTTCTCCCCATACCCCCTCACTCCGCTATCCTTAAGAGCTCTATCCAGCTCTCTCTTGAAAGCATCCAACGAACTGGCCTCCACTGCCTTCTGAGGCAGAGAATTCCACACCTTCACCACTCTCTGACTGAAAAAGTTCTTCCTCATCTCCGTTCTAAATGGCCTACCCCTTATTCTTAAACTGTGGCCCCTTGTTCTGGACTCCCCCAACATTGGGAACATGTATCCTGCCTCTAATGTGTCCAATCCCCTAATTATCTTATATGTTTCAATAAGATCCCCCCTCATCCTTCTAAATTCCACACACACACACCTCACCTGTGTTTATCTATTACCTGCCATGCTTTGTCCTGCCTCTTCTCTCTTCAAGCTTTCTTCTTCCCCCCTCCCCCACAATCAGTCTGAAGAAAGGTCCCGCCCTGAAACATCACCTATGGATGTTCTCCAGACCTGCTGCCTCGCCCGTTGAGTTTCTCCGACACTTTGTCCCCTTTTGTGTAAACTACCATCTGCAGTTCCATGTTTCTACCCTTCAATTCCCTCCTTTTGGGATATAAGAGGAATACCCTTTGAAAATGAGCATGGCCTGTTTTTCCTCTATCCTGCTCAACTGCACATTCTGGATTATAAAAACTTGACATGTTTGTGTTATTTCATCAGTTACCTTATTGCAATTATGTCTACTTTCTCATTTCTACTATCCTGAGGAGCATTAGCATTTAAGTAATTCAATATATAAAAAAGTCAAATAATCACAATTGATGAGAACAAAGCACATACCCTATATTCAAATAACTATACTGAGGGCTTTACTCAATATCTAATCCATTTAGCAACTCTTTGTAACCTTATCAATGCCAGATTTAAGTCCAGAAAACACACTTAAAAGTGAAATCTAGTCAATGAATTGAGGAGATCAGCCAACACTTTGATGAATCACTATTTACATCATATGCCACTTGGGTAGGAAGTTTGAGTTAATTAAATAAGTGCTGGCATTAAGGTAATAGTATTAGTGTCCGAAAACTATTGGGTTGTTACATGGACTTCATATGTTTCACTGATGCCACAGGGAATGAAATGTGTGGACCTTAACTAAAAATAGACCCAAAATGCTGGAGCAACTCAGCGGGTCAGGCAGCATCTCTGGAGAGAAGGAATGGGTGACGTTTCAGCTTGGAACCCTTCTTCAGTCCGAAATGTCACCCATTCCTTCTCTCCAGAGATGTTGCCTGTCCCGCTGAGTTACTCCAGCATTTTGTGTCTATCTTCGGTTTAATCCGGCATCTGCAGTTCCTTCCTACATATACGGTTCTTAACTAGTCCGGCCGACACTTGGCAGCAGTTTGGATGGCTCTTAATTATCTCAGAAGCAGACTAGGAAGCCACTGGGTTTGAAGGTTACTAGGGATGGCTGTGAAATGGCCAGGAAGGTAACTAGGGATGGGCAGGATTAATTAAAAAGGACCACAACTTCCAGCCAGCATCTCACACCACTCCAAACACACCACCTTTCTCCCAACCTCTATTATCTGTTCCATGGACTTTGAGCAAGTTACTAATGGGCTGATCCAAACTTTAAACTAATGCTCCTACTTCATTATCCTGAGGTGTGAGCCCCAGTAAGTGGGGCTCTTATAAATGTGAGAGCTCAGAAGATGACCTAAAATTGGGCACTCACAAATTTAATCTGATATGATTTTCTAAATTATTATGCATTACACCATCTACACTATAACCTTTTTCTCTCTATCCCATTAAATCCTCCGATACTCTCGCTTTCCAATCAAGATTTTAAAAGTGTTTTCTTTTAAAGTCAATTTAATTTACTTTAAATATCACCATTTGTTACTAAATTGTGTCATAAACGACATCAGGAGGCTGATAGAGATGGAGCAGTCAGGATTCCAGGAATGGCTGCAGAATTTCATTTGTCACAGAAATAACCTACCACTGAGGAATCAATCAAAATAAAAATTGAAGTAGTGCAAGCTATTTCAAAAAATCTGCAATGCCAGCGGGCAAAAGGTTGATGGTTGAGCTTGTGACAAACACTCGGTAAGGAAGTCAGGGCAAATGCTTCCTTCAGAAGATTCGCTTAATTGAAGTGTTCTTATCTTGAGATAATCTCCAATAAATGAGCCTCTTAATCATTTAAACAACATGGAAATTAACAGAAATGATCCGGCACTCTGTAAAATTATACTACTCTTTGAATTGTTTTATAAAGGTGCAGGCTAGTAATATAGGTTGCAGTGGGAGAGTTGCTGCCTAACAGGGCCCGAGACCCAGGTTCGATCCTGACTATGGGTGCTGTGTGTATGGAGTTTGTACGTTCTCCCCGAGACCTGCGTTTGTTTTCTCCGGGTGCTCCGGTTTCATCCCACACTCCAAAGACATACAGGTTTGTAGGCTAATTGGCTTGGTAAACATTGCAAATTGTCCCCTGCGTAGGTAGGATAATGTTAGTGTGCAGGGATCGCTGGTCGACGCAGACTCGGTGGGCCGTAGGGCCTGTTTCCACGCTGTATCTCTAAGCTAAACTAGACTAAACTAAGCATGTGGTGAGTATTTGTACAAGGTCTATTCTATAGGCATGGGCCTATGGGGAGGTTATGGGGAGAAGGCGGGAGAATGGAGTTAGGAGGGAGAGATAGATTAGCCATGATTGAATGGTGGAGTAGACGATGGGCCAAATGGCCTAATTCTACTCCTATCACTTATGACCTTCTGAGCAGTCTGAGGACGTCATTTTTGGAAGGGAGGGTGAAGCAGATTTTAGATCACTTTTGCACACATGGAAAGAGCTTCATGTCTGATTTGGGTTTCCTAACATAATGTGGGAGCCTGCACCCATCAAAATGGAAGTGAGTGGTCGATTCCTTCCCATTACACAGGGATTTTGGGTAGTCAGAGTAGCGCTGGAGAAAAAAGACCTGCAGACCTATTTCCAGGTTTATAGTAACAGGCGGGATGGTGTTCACAGCAGCTGTTGTGGATATAGAGAGGTGTAAAATAAAAGATAAGTTTGGCAATAGTGGCAGAGGTCTTTTATGCATCCCGGGTTAGAAACATAGAAACATAGAAAATAGGTGCAGGAGTAGGCCATTCGGCCCTTCGAGCCTGCACCGCCATTCAATATGATCATGGCTGATCATCCAGCTCAGTAACCTGTACCTGCCTTCTCTCCATACCCCCTGATCCCTTTAGCCACAAGGGCCACATCTAACTCCCTCTTAAATATAGGCAATAAACTGGCCTCAACTACCTTCTGTGGCAGAGAATTCCACAGACTCACCACTCTCTGTGTGAAGAAATGTTTTCTCATCTCGGTCCTAAAAGACTTCCCCCTTATCCTTAAACTGTGACCCCTTGTTCTGGACTTCCCCAACATCGGGAGCAATCTTCCCGCATCTAGCCTCCCCAACCCCTTAAGAATTTTATATGTTTCAATAAGATCCCCCCTCAGTCTTCTAAATTCCAGCGAGTACAAGCCTAGTCTATCCAGTCTTTCTTCATATGAAAGTCCTGCCATCCCAGGGATCAATCTGGTGAACCTTCTCTGTACTCCCTCTAAGACTAAAATGTCTTTCCTCAGATTAGGAGACCAAAATGTTTTCCTCTTAATTAATGGAACTTTTTTAGAACTGCCAAAAATGATAGGTCATTGGTGTGATCATTAACACTGTTTCCTTCTCTACAGCTTCTGCAAGAACTGAGGAGTATTTCAAGTATTTTATTTTCTTTTTCTTTCAAAGGAAAATAAAAAAATGTAATACGGGCAAAGTTTACAAAGTCTGCAAAGTTTAATTGCTGAGAACCGTCCATAAACACTTCTTCCATAAGTTAGAAATGAACAATTTAATAAGAGTCGACCACCATGAACCTTCATTTATTTCAATAGACAAGAGACAATAGACAATAGGTGCAGGAGGAGGCCATTTGGCCCTTCGAGCCAGCACCGCCATTCAATGTGATCATGACTGATCATTCTCAATCAGTACCCCGTTCCTGCCTTCTCCCCATTTCTTTCTCTGTGTTGTTACTATGGCACAGAATCAGAATGTTTCATGGTTATTTCAGTGTCCAATGCCCAATAGTTATTTCAATGACCTTAAAGTATCAATAGATGTGACATTGTTTGATAAAGTATTTTACAAGTGTCAATGGAAGAGATTTGCATTGTCAGTTTCCAATCAAAATCCCTTCTGTGGCCTCCTGCTGTGAACTGGCACATCATTATTACAGGCCGTTTGATTTACTGTGGAGAGGTTACGGGTAAATATTTATATTTGAAGACTGGTTGTCTTTTGAATTATCTCGCTGCCACCCTTACTCCATAACTGCTTGAGATGCTTGCGTTTCTGTACCTAACTTTTCTGTCTTGAGAAAGTGCTTTAAAATTTATGGAATTTAGGTAAAATCAGATTTCTCCAAGTCAGGTCTTCCATAACCATGGAGCGCCTGTGTTAGTCAACGTGAACAAATAATGAATAACAAATAATGAATTTGGAATACCATTTGGAACATGAACTTGAATTGTGAACATGAAGGGTGCGAGTTATTTCCTTAAGAGGAGAAAGAAGGTGAGGAATGTGCCCAGGTATAGACGACAGGTACATCCCATATTCATCATGACCAGGGGTATCATCTTGAGAGAGTCGGTAACCATTGTCTTCTCCTCACCATCCACTGTGGACATGGAAGTTTCTGATGGAGACAAATAGCAGAAATGCTTATCATCAATGGCGTCACGGTGGCGCAGCGGTAGAGTTTCTGCCTTACAGCGAATGCAGCGCCGGAGACTCAGGTTCGATCCTGACTACGGGCGCCGTCTGTACGGAGTTTGTACGTTCTCCCCGTGACCTGCGTGGGTTTTCTCCGAGATCTTCGGTTTCCTCCCACACTCCAAAGACATACAGGTATGTAGGTTAATTGACTGGGTAAATGTCAAAATTGTCCCTAGTGTGTGTAGGATAGTGTTAATGTGCGGGGATCGCTGGGCGGCGCGGACTCGGTGGGCCGAAGGGCCTGTTTCCGCGCTGTATCTCTAAATCTAAATCTAAAAAATCAATATGGGGAGTATAAAAGCTGAATAAATTATTCTGTGATCCGCCGTAGCTAGTGACATCCAGATCAAGAATACGTTAATCACAGCAAAACACAGAGTGCTGAGTAATTTATTGGCTCAGGCAGCATCTGGGGAAGGAATTAATAGGTGACGCTTTAGGTCAGGCCCCTTCTTCAAAGACCCTTCTTAGCAGTATGTCATTTACTGCTGTTTTTAAAAAAAAATCTACTCTATGTCTCTGGGTTGAGTTTGAAAACAGACTCTCATAAAAAAAATAATTGTATGGCTGTACGATAATTCGCATATCACTGTACCTTAATTGGTTCATGTGACAATTAAGTACCAATTACCAATTAAAATCTTTGATTCATGTCAGCCAAAATATCAAGAAAAGTCCACGCTCTATTCTGGTTCAGCTGAAATTTTTAATTATGTTGGAACATTTTTGAAGTTTGTTTTGCTGAACTAGTTATGTAAGCTGCATAGCATGGAAAGACTGCTGAAGTTCAAAAAATTTTTTTTTACACCATGTGTCTGATTTGATTTTGAAAACAGCCTCTCATACTAATGAATTCTGCTAAAATACCCTCAATAAGAAGTACCTTCGCCCGGCCCATTGTGTTGTCATGTCCTTGCACACATTTTTCTCAAAACAAAAGGAATGAGAGGGACAGAAGGCTAAAGGCACACCCCAACAACCTAAGACTTTGATTCTGAAAGCTTCCTTTGTACATTCAGCTTGAAGCTTTGCTTGTTTACTGACAGTGGTAAAAATACACTAGTGCCTCAAGTCCTGTTCAGAGATGAGAATTAGTTATGTACCACGCCAAGAGCAAGTTGGAACAGCTAACCCTTTTAAAAAAAAATAACAAGCTCTTCTATCCATTCTAACAAAGTTAAATTTAGATCAGGGTGTAGGCAGATATTCACAACGTTATGCACAACCTGCCTTGTTAACCAACAGGCTTGGCCACATTGTTAGGATCCGCCACTAATTTCCATCCTGAAGACTTGCGCACACGCAGTGGGACACGCACTGCTGCCTTCTCTGTCATACTTTGTCACCCTGTCAAAGAGACGGCATTATCTGATCTGCAGGCTTCACCACAGATGTCATCAGCTTTGTTTTCTGACTGATCGGCTGACAGGAGATGTGCCTGAAGAGAGCAGTTTGATCATTACAGTATGCCGATCCTCAAGGATTTAGTCACCGAAAGTTGACTGCAAATGGAAAACTTGTTCGAAACAATGTAAGTGGATTCGGTTTGCAATGCTAAGCAGGGTTCAGGCACCCGGTTGCTGTTTGAGAGTCTACTGCTTCACTGCTAAGCTATAAGCAAAATTCTAGAAATTCCTCCCCATTCAGAAAGACTACAAAAACACCACAAAATGCTGGAATAACTCAGCGGGTCAGGCAGCATCTCAGGAGAGAAGGAATTCCTTCTCTCCTGAGATGCTGTCTGACCTGCTGAATTACTCCAGCACTTCGTGATACCTTCGATTTGTACCAGCATCTGCAGTTATTTTCCTACAAAAAGTACCACATGTTAGTGCCACCATAGCAATTAACCATCAAAGGGAGAGTAGACCAGAGAGGAATGTCTGGGAAGAACCTTTATCAAATAAACACCTTACATTTACAAAGGGTATTGGTATAATATTTGCAATAAATTTACTGGGACAAGTAAGAATTGCGTTTACTATATGCCATTGTTTACAATCTGATTATCTGCAAACACTTTTGCAGATCAATAAAATACTGTCGATATGCAGTTGTAAAGTTGAAGCAAGGCAGCTTACGTGTGCACCACAATCTCTCAGGAACAGCAAGATAATATTAGCTCAAGTGAGGTTGGCTGAGGGACAAACAGTAGTACTGTGGGATCAATTTCATCCACCTGAGAGGTCGAGCAGGGTCTTGGTTTAACATTTCTTGTGAAAAATGGAGTGGGAATACAGAGATGAGTGTGACTGAATCACCGAAGTCATGAGTTACCACAGGGGCTTCATTCTGTGACTGCCGAACATAAAGAAAGCTGCACACACAGAGATCTAGCAATCCAGAAGGCAGAGATCTTATATTTTCAGATGTGTAGGAAGGAACTGCAGGTGCTGGTTTAAACCGAAGATAGACACAAAAAGCTGGAGTAACTCAGTGGGACAGGCAGCATATCTGGAGGAAAGGAATAGATTTTTTTTTAGATTTAGAGATACAGCACGGAAACAGGCCCTTCGGCTCACCGAGTCCGCGCCGCCCAGCGATCCCCGCACATTAACACTATCCTACACACACTAGGGACAATTTTTACATATTACCCAGTCAATTAACCTACGTACCTGTACGTCTTTGGAGTGTGGGAGGAAACCGAAGATTTCGGAGAAAACCCACGCAGGTCACGGGGAGAACGTACAAACTCCGTACAGACGGCGCCCGTAGTCAGGATCGAACCTGAGTCTCCGGCGCTGCATTAGCTGTAAGGCAGCAACTCTACCGCTGCGCCACCGTGCCGCTCAAAATAGGTGACATTTTGGGTTGAGACGAAGGATCTCGACCGGAAATGTTACCCATTCCTTCTGTTCAGAGATGCTGCCTGCCTCGCTGAGTTACTCAAGCTTTTTGTGTGTATGTTATATTTTCATATCTTGGTTGTCGCCAGGTACTAAGGTATTAGTTCAAAGGGATTCCTCGAAGCAATGAGCAGGCCAATCCCATGGAAAACAAACCAGGGAATAATCGACACAGGTCTCGATTAACCTTCTAAACCTTAAAACTGCAGCACACGTACAAAATTAAAGTAGAAGGTTAAATATCTCAGACAAACCTTTTAATTAAATGAATTAAATTGTTTGAAGTCCATTCAATTTTGCAATCCTTATTTGAGGGTATCACAATCCATACGTTTAAATGAGACATTTTTTGTTCTACAGTCCACAGTTAAAAACTCACCCGTGCTTGATGGGACATGCTTTGGGTATCTTACAGTGAGAATGATTTGTCAGTTCACTTCACTTCACTGATTTCGGAACATCATCTGGAGATTTCAAAACGCTTCACTCTGTGGAGGAGCAGAGTGTCCCTGACAGCTACATTGGATTTTTAGCATTTATTTGCACACGTACATATTCTGGAAGTTGCTGTCAGTTTCTTTGTGTACTACGGCAAGTGCTAACGACACTGCTGTTGATGCTTCGGCTGTGTCACAAGTTTCCCTTGGAGCAGCTCCAGCTTTTTTCAAAGGCCTCACCATTATTTTGGTTCTCTTGCGGATCTGATCATCTTCCCTGCTTTACCACCATGGAAAGAGTACACACTTGTGCGCACGCCCCTGGCTCTGATGTCTTCCTCAAAGAAGGAATCCAGCACAGTTCAAATTGACTCCATTCCATTGACTCCATTTATGCCTCTCGCAAGGCCAGCAGCATAATCAACCTCTCCCTTCAGGCCAGAGGTATAGAAGTGTAAAAATGCACACTTCCAGATTCAGGGACAGTTTCTTAGCATCTTCGCCCGTCCCGAATTCGTGGGGCTTGGGTCAGCCCGCCGCGGACCTTTCACCGCCCGGCGCAGCCTGGAATAGGCCGCGGGATTTTCTCCGCCCGGCGGGGGCTTCAATGTCGGGAGCCCCGACCGCCCCGACGTGGCAACTCCAACAGTCTGACCGCGGGAGAAGACGTCAGGGAAGAGAAAAAGACATTCTGGCCTTCCATCACAGTGAGGAGGTGACTGGAGGAGACTCACTGTGATGGATGTTTCTTTTGTTTGGTGTTAGTTTATGATTGTGTGTGTTATTGCATTTTTATTGATTATTTTTATTGGTCTTATTGTTGAACTGCGGGTAATTTTTCATTTCACTGCACATTTATGTGTATGTGACAAATAAATGACTATTGACTATTGACTATTCCCAGCTGTTATCAGGCAACTGAACCATTCGACCACAACTAGAGAGCAATCCTGAACTACTATCTACTGCAATGGGGACCCTCGGACTATCTTTGATCAGGATTTACTGGCTTTATCTTGCACTAAACGTTATTCAAGTTATTCCCTTTATCATGTATCTGTACACAGTGAATGCTTCGTTAGTTATCATGTATTGTCTTTCCACTGACTGGTTAGCACGCAGCAAATATTTTTCACTGTACTTCGGTACATGTGACAATTAACTGAACTCAAACTCAAATACTACTTGTTGCAGCTTTCTCTTTAGTTTAGTGCAGTTTAGAGGCCCAGCATGGAAACAGACCCTTCGGCCCACAGAGTCCGTGCTGACCTGCAATCAACCATACATCGATACATAGATACATAGACAATAGGTGCAGGAGTAGGCCATTTGGTCCTTCGAGCCAGCACCGCCATTCAATGTGATCATGGCTGATCATCCACAATCAGTACCCTGTTCCTGCCTTCTTCCCATACCCCTTGATTCCGCTAGCCCTAAGAGCTCTATCCAACTCTCTTTTGAATGCATCCAGTTAATCGGCCTCCACTGCCTTCTGAGGCAGACAAATTCACAACTCTCTGGGTGAAAAAGTTTTTCCTCATCTCAGTTCTAAATGGTCCACCCCTTATTCTTAAACTGTGGCCCCTGGTTCTGGACTCCCCCCAACATCGAGTTCTATCCTGCACACTGGGGACAATTTACAGAAGCCAATTTACCTACAAATCTGCACACGCTTGGAGTGTGGGAGGAAACCGTAGCACCCGGAGAAAACCCACGTGGTGACAGGGAGAACGTGCAAACTCCGTACAGAGAGCACCCAAAGTCAGGATTGAACCCGAGTTTCAGCCGAGGCAAGGCAGCAACTCTACTGCTGCATCACTGTGCCTAAACGACTCGTCCTGCACCATCACAGGCCCAGACTGACACACACATAACCACATCTACACACAGAGAATATAAACAACTGTATACATACACAAACACATCTACAAGCACCCTCACACAAAATCATGCAAAACCACATTGAAATATCTACATACATTATCACACACATTGACAGGCTTACAAATAAGTTCAGTTGCGTTTGTCATGCGGCCTCTGTCCCCTACTGCTTAGCAGCACCTGCTGCATCTCTTTCCATAATCTGGTGTGGATAAACATGACTGCAGGCTAGAATGAATATTTCCTTTCCTCTGCCGTTGAAATCTCTGTCACTAGTCATTGAACTTCTTCCCCTGTTTCTTTGAATTAAAGAGCAAAGAGCATCCAGGAGGGTGCATGCCACTTAATGTACATCTTTGAACAAAAACTATTTAATCGTTTAGTTAACAAGCAGTCTGGCCCGCCAGCTTGCGACTCCATGTTGCAGTGACCTCCAGAGATGGGGAGACTGAACTAAACGTGATGTGGGTCACTTCCTCAGCCTAGCCCAAAGGGGTGATCCGAAGCTGAAGTACACCAAGCAAGCACTGTACCAGCTGGGAACCTGTGGAACCAATCTGGCCGCTCTCAAATGAGGGAAAATGGCTTCCACAAAGAACAGTCAGACAAGATTTATGTCAATGAATATCTTCTTCATTGCGTCAATGAAAATATATCCTCTTAGACTTCCTTCTCCCTTTAATCTCCAAGATTCTGCGCACAAAGCACAAGTATTAAATTATGCCAAGCAATATTTCATCATTTTTAAACTCCAGCAATACTTGAATGGCAAACCGAGAGAAGTTCAGGGTCTGATGGCAACTTCAACAGACTGACCGCGGGAGAAGATGGCAGGGAAGAGAAAAGACATTCTGGCCTTCCATCACAGTGAGGAGGTGACTGGAGGAGACTCGCTGTGATGGATGTTTCTTGCTTATTTTTATTGCTTATTTTTATTGGTCTTATTGTTGGACTGTGAGCAATCTTTCATTTCACTGCACATTTATGCGTATGTGACAAATAAATTGACTATTGACTATTAATTATTGATGAAAGGAATGAATGGTAGGGGTTGGTAGATCAGATCGGGATTCAGATAGGAAACTAGAAAGGATTTGTTTACATGTCGTCAGAGTACGCCAGAATATCCCCCAAATGTTCAACAGGCCAGAACATTCGGATGATGTGCAACATTAACCTTGTTTTTCTCTCCAGAGATGACGACTGACCTGCTAAGTGTTTTGGTCTTCACTTCAAATCTCCATCATCCAGTGTCATGACAGCCATGAAAGTTCCATTTGCTTCTTAAATGGTGTTGCTATTATTATGAATAGGAAACAAGAGGCAGTTCTTACAAGACTCCATGCAATTAAGTAAAAGCATAGCTAAAACAAAATCAGTGAGGATCGAACAAACCTACAAATTACAGGGAAAAATCTGATGGGAGGAAGGAAAGAAATTGTTGTTTTTAAGATTCCTGAGTAGAAATGAAAATTAAGACGTGGTGATATTTCAGTTAAAGTGTTGTATCCATTCTTGGAACCACGAACTTCAGGACTGCTTCATCTAATTAGACAAAAATTAAACTGTTATTCTGCACTTTAAACTCGATGATCAGCCCGTGGATTCGCCTTTTGTCTTGATTTAACTCTACGTGCAGAAGCAAGTAGGTTGCAAGATCAAAGTTCCTATTCATGTGAAGATTCCCTCACAACCGCTTCAAAACAACTCAACAAGCTACTGAATACCTGTTTTATAATCTCTGATCTAATCTAAATTTCTAATGCATGCTAAACAGGCCAGTCTTAAGGCACATTAAGGAGGAAGAAAGCTTTGACGATTTATGCAAGTTGAATATGTACACGGTACACTTTGACACAAACATTCATTACAAATGGCATGAGTGCATGAGTCATTGGCACTGAGTATGGAGTGTGTGTACGATCAAATAGAACCCTTGATGTAGTGTACAATGGAAGTATAAACTATGAACTGAAATGCATATGTAATGAACCAGAGGATTCATAAGAAACCATAATGTACTATATTTATCTAATCTATTTGCTGCTCTAAATTTCAACGTTTTGGAAAATCTTCAGTTGTATTTATCACCGCTGTGTTAATCAACAATCATCCTGGTCCAACCATGTTGCATTTGTAATTAAGAGCCAAGCGTTTAACCCTTTTTTCATGCTTTATTTTATCCCTTCTCTTCACCTGGAAGTTGGACTTTTTTAATTTGCTTGATTCAACACAGCATGCAAACTTTACATGATCATAGAATCAATACTTATCACCTTAGGGAGGTGAATCATGGAGCATAAATTTTCCCAAAAGGAAACTCACCCATCAACTCAATTTCTCTGTTTCCTGAGAACACGACTTTGCTATACATTTTGTAGATGTGTTTCACAATAAATATAATTTTAAAAATCAATTTGATGTTCCTTTTGCTATTCATGTGTCATGCCACTGGAAATTACAACTTCAAATCGTGCCTTTTGCATTTAATATCCCACCTACGTGTGTGCAGCCATAAAGTTCTGATGTGCTTTGCCTGTGTATTGTAGTCTGAGAGAAAGTAAACTCATTGGTGGAAATACATTTTAAAAAGGCTGCAAATCAGAAATAAAACAGAAAATGCTGGAAATGCCCAGCAGGTCAGGCTGCATCTGTGGAAAGAAAAGCAGAGTTAATATTTCAGGTCAAAACCACTTCTTCAAAACTTATCCATGTATCACCACAGCCTAAAATGTTGCTTAACGAAGAGACCGCCCAGAGTCTAAAAGTGATTTAATGTGTTTGTTCTTTGTGATTTGTGTGTTCTTCTCTCAGGAAGCAAATATTTATAGATCAGAGTAATTGGAAAGGAATAGAAAGTGTTTTTTTTTATTAGCATGCGGGATAGAAATATAGAAACATAAAATATAGATGCAGGAGTAGGCCATTCGGTCTTTCGAGCCAGCACCGCCATTCAATATGATCGTGGCTGATCATCCAGAATCAGTACCCTGTTCCTGCTTTCTCCCCATATCCCTTGATTCCGTTAGCCCTAAGAGCTATATCTAACTCTCTCTTGAATACATCCAGTGAATTGGCCTTCTGTGGCAGAGAATTCCACAGATTCACAATTCTCTGGGTGAAAAGGTTTTTCCTCATCTCAGTCCTAAATGGCCTACCCCTTATTCTTAAACTGTGACCCCTGGTTCTGGGCTCCGCCAACATGGGGAACATTTTTTCTTGCATCTAGCCTGTCCAATCCCTTAAGAATTTTATCTGTTTCTATAAGATCCCCTCTCATAATGGTAACACTACAATGCAATAACTTTGAGGATCTGAACGCCAAGAAAAAAATCATGAACAATGGAAAAAATACATTGAGAAAAGAGTTCAAAGATCATAGCCTTGTATTGTATAACTAGCAAAATTATCTTGGTAAAGCTTTCATATCACGTTCAAAAAAATATGAAGGCCAGAAAGAGATTGATGGTGTGCATGTGTATTTCAGGTTAATGTGGACAGCTTGGAATAAAGACACTGGAGGTTAGACTCCCATCTTTCTGGGTCCATGCAATGAGCTGTATGTTCAATACACATCTATGAGGACTGATTATGTTGATCATATTCATATTCCCTTATAAAGAATTAAAGTTGCTGAAAGTAGACTCTCACATCTATTACTCAATAACATCAGCAGAAGCTAAAACCGTGGCAGATAAGGTCCTGCTGGTGTAAAGAATGTTGTATGATTTACCTTCTAGATTTTTAATTTATATGTTTAAACAAGATCGTGCACTGCCAGAAGCATAATAAATCGAGGTATTTACAATTGAAAGCTCACTGATTAAACACATCAAGGTCATGGAAGCGTAACTTGCTAACTATTACAGAGAGATGAGGGAGTGCAACTATTGTATCTTCCAAGAAGTATAAGTCTGATAAATCATGGAAATTCATGCAGGACCTCCCCAGCTGGGTTCCATTCTGAGAATTGTCCATGAACTTGATAGTTTGTGAATTAGAAAAACGGCTGTCCAGCAATATATTTAAATAAAAACATAGACCAACTAAGGGTGTAGGAAGGAACTACAGGTGCTGGTTTCTACCAAAGATAGACACAAAATGCTGGAGTAACTCAGCGGGACAGGCAGCATCTCTGGAGGGAAGGAATGGGTGACGTTTCGAGTTGAGACTGGGTCAGTCTGAAGAAGGGTCTCGACCCGAAACATCACCCATTCTCTCTCTCCAAAGATGCTGCCTGTCCCACTCAATCACTCCAGGATTTTGTTTCTATCTTCGACCAACTAAATGCCTTGTTTAGTTAAGCCTGGGCGTTTAAGTCAACAATTTAGATTCCTCTGCACGATGCAACGATATTGTCATTGCAGGAAGACTATTCGCTGCACTAAGTTGTGAATGTGAAAGTTGTGAATAAAGTGCGCGTTTGTTTTATTTGTGCTGCATGAAGATCAAATGTGAATTGCGATCCCACCCTTACATCAAAGCGGCAATCCGAGTTCCCACATGGTAGGAGATGCCTGCAGCCCTGCAGCAACCTTGCAGCAGCCCTGCAGCAGACTGCAACTCCATCCAGCCGATCTCTCAGGCGCTCATTCATATGTATGGGCTGTCCACAAGTCGGGTGTTCGTAACCTGGAGAAGGACCTGTGCATTAACCTCTACGTGAATATGTATCGTGGCACCTCAGTTCAGTTTCACAAGTTCACAACTTATAGGAGTAGAATTAGGCCATTCGGCCCATCGAGTCTACTCCGCCATTCAATCATGGCTGATCTCTGCCTCCTAATCCCATTTCACGAGTTCACAAGTTTTAGGTTACAAGTTCACAAGCTACAGGATTTTGCTTATTGTCATGTGCACCGAGGTACAGTGAAAAGCTTTTGTTGCATGTTATCCAGTCAGCAGACAATACATGATTACAATCGAGCCATTACAGTGTATAGTGATTTAAAAGTGTGGAGCGATTGTAATATGTGATTGTAGGTCTGCTTCTGTGGCCCGCACGCAAATAGCCGCCTATGTTGGGCGCCATCTTGTAACTTATACAACTTGGGGCGGCACTGTAGCGCAGCGGTAGAGTTGCTGCCTGACTTTGCTTTCAATTGTCAGGCAGCAACTCTACCGCTGAGACCCGGGTTCGATCCCGCCTACAGGAGCTGTCTGTACGGAGTTCGTACGTTCTCCCCATGACCTGCGTGGGTTTTTTCCGGGATCTTCGGTTTCCTCCCACACTCCAAAGACGTACAGGTATGTAGGTTAATTGGCTGGGCAAATGTAAAAATTGTCCCTAGTGGGTGTAGGATAGTGTTAATGTGCAGGGATCGCTGGTCGGCGCAGACCCGGTGGGCCCATTTCCACGCTGTATCACTAAACTAAAATAATTTTTTTTATTGTGAACGTTATGCAGGATAGAAAAGCATCAGAAAGGCAGAAACAGCAGCAGAAACAGCAGAAACAGCAGCAATCGACAATGAATGTTTATGACTTACTGTACACATCACATTGCACAGAGGGCCACTCCACCATCAATCACCTGTGTTTACCAGGTGACAGTATTTTGTTTCTCAGAGGTTGCAGTGGTTAAATAAATAAATCAATGTACAGAAATGCTCAGTTATAATTTAACATAAAAAAGGCCGTTAACCATTCTTGATGGTAATGACAAACGAGAGGAACAGTAAAGAACCATGACCCATAACATCTGATCCAGCTATATAACAAAGTGAATAATTTTTACATTAATAAGCTTGGTTGACATCAAACAGATCAGACTTCCAAATGCCCACCACGTCTTTCATTCTTTGCATAATGACAATGAACAGGACTAAAGAGAAAGTGTTACTCCATAGAATTTTAAAGGAAATGCAAGCCTCATGGAATGGTTTTTTAAAAATAGTTCATTATTTTGGGCACTGATATTTGAAAGCAAGATGTTGCAGATTGGATAGGCCAGCAGTCCTGTTGACATCAGTGGAGAGTAGGAATGGGAGACAATAGACAATAGACAATAGGCAATAGGTGCAGGAGTAGGCCATTCGGCCCTTCGAGCCAGCACCGCCATTCAATGTGATCATGGCTGATCATTCTCAATCAGTACCCCGTTCCTGCCTTCTCCCCATACCCCCTGACTCCGCTATCCTTAAGAGCTCTATCTACTCTCTCTTGAATGTATTCACAGAATTGGCCTCCACTGCCCTCTGAGGCAGAGAATTCCACAGATTCACAACTCTCTGACTGAAAAAGTTTTTCCTCATCTCTGTTCTAAATGGCCTACCCCTTATTCTTAAACTGTGGCCCCTGGTTCTGGACTCACCCAACATTGGGAACATGTTTGCTGCCTCTAACGTGTCCAACCCCTTAATAATCTTATACGTTTCGATAAGATCCCCTCTCATCCTTCTAAATTCCAGTGTATACAAGCCTAGTTGCTCCAGTCTTTCAACATATGACAGTCCCGCCATTCCGGGAATTAACCTAGTAAACCTCCGCTTCAGACTGAAGAAGGGTCTCGACCCGAAACGTCACCCATTCCTTCTCTCCAGAGATGCTGCCTGACCCGTTGAGTTACTCCAGCTTTTTGTGTCTATCTTCGGTTTAAGCCAGCATCTGCAGTTCCTTCCTGGAATGTTGACATCAGTGCTCTCTTCACTCTGTGCTGGCTCTGAACATTCCTGGCTTTAACCCAACACTCGTATCTGCTCAAATTAAACAACCAAGGTCACTTCACTTACTGTCCAAGGCTGCTGTTTCTTCAGCAATGTTTCGGTCACATCCAGTGCAGTCAAAGATGGGTTAGCGGTTGTTTCAAACCTCAACTTTAACCTGCACAAAAATCACGAAGCAAATTAAATATACTTTCTTCACTAACAGCTTAGCATTTGAGAGAGTCATAATGTCATAGAGACACAGAGCATGAAAACAGGCCCCACAGATAAACTTGTCCATGCCGACCAAGTTGCCCATCCAAGCAAGTCCCACTTGCCTGAAACTGACCCATATCCCTCAAAATCTTTCCTATCAATGTCCCTGTCCAAGTCTCTTAAATTGATAATTGTACCCACCTCTACCTCTTCCTCTGGCAGCTCATTCCATATACGCACCACCCTCTGTATGATAAGTTGCCCATCTGTTCCCCTTTAAATCCTTCCCCTCACCTTAAATGTATGCCCTCTAGTTTTAAACTCCCCTACTGTGTGGAAAATACCATGCCTATTCATCATTATCTCTGCTAATCAAGATTTTATAAACCTCTGTAAAGGTCATAAGGTCATAAGGTCAGAAGTGATAGGAGCAGAATTAGGCCATTCAGCCCATCAAGTCTACCGCCATTCAATCATGGCTGATCTATCTCTCACTCCTAACCCCATTCTCCTGCCTTCTCCCCATAATCCCTGACACCCGTACTAATCAAGAATCTATCTATCTCTGCTTTAAAAATATCCACTGACTTGGCCTCCACACCCCTCCATGACAATGAGTTCCACAGATTAACCCCCCCTCGCGCCGCCGCCTATCCAGCAGGGAAAAGTGGTACCATCTCTCCAGCATATCCACATAACCAAAACCCTGCAGATGCTCCACTCCTGGCCAGATCCTCGTTAATCTTTTTTGCACCTTCCCACTTCCATGACATCTTTCTTATTTTGGGATACTTTGATTAATGAATCCAGAATAGTTTGTGTAAATTTAATGCAAGCCTAAATACTCGATCATTAGCACTAAACATGCTACACTGTGGCCATGGAAACTTGACCCTGGCTTCGGACGTCTGATTGCCTTGACATGAATGGAGCCTCCTCTGAGAATCAAAGAACATTGTGTAATGACTGGGACAGGCAGCATCTCTGGAGAGAAGTAATGGGTGACCTTTTGGATCGAGACCCTTCTTCAGAAGAAGGGTCTAAGGAAGGGTCTCGACCTGAAACATTACCCATTCCTTCTCTCCAGAGATGCTGCCTGTCCCGCTGAGTTACCCCAGCATTTTGTGTCTATCTTCGGTTTAAACCAGCATCTGCAGTTCCTTCCGACACAATGTGTAATTACTGTTATAATGTTCATTCAAGGGCAGTGACAGACAGTGAGTATCTTGCCCCTTAAATTATGGCCTTTAAATTATTGGTGTTAGTTATACATAGAATATTTTAACAATCATCATTTTACGATTAGCTAAAATTAAGCTGATTATTTGACACATGGAATTCTGAGTGCCTCACAGTTCTACGTGCTATTTTAGTTATAACGCTCTACTGTGTTTGAGTGCCATTATTTGCCATTTAGGCTCAAGTGCTCAACAAAGTATTACCTCCAAACCTTGATCCAAATGTGGCACGTCAGGCAATTAGTGTCATAGAGTCATAGAGTGATACAGTGTGGAAACAGGCCCTTCGGCCCAACCTGCCCACACCGGCCAACGTGTCCCAGCTACACTAGTCAGTCCCACCTGCCTGCGTTTGGTCCACATCCCTCCCAATTGTTCTTCCAGCAATGTCAGAATATGAAAATATGACCTCACGGTGTACCTGGACTACATGACTGGACACAATTTCTCCTTAAAATCCATGAAATGGGGATTTTTTTTCCCTCTGGCAGGTCTCAATTATGATAAACATAGAAACATAGAAACATAGGAAATAGGTGCAGAAGGAGGCCATTCGGCCCTTCGAGCCAGCATAATGGGAATTATGCTAGTATTGTTCACCATGGGTTCAAATAAGGATTCTGCCACCTTTATTGTTTTCAAATATCAATACAAAGGTAGCTAATCATATTGCAAACGGAAATGGATGTAACCTCTTCCGAACAATAAATTTGAGTCCTTTATAACAGCAAATAAAATAGTTAATGTTGTCCAAATCACCCTTTCAAATATGTTCTTATTATGGAAGTTGCAGGGGAGAGTTTTGATGGGGGACACAAAATGAAAATGATTTGGATTTATGCATTGACCAAATTGATCCAGCCAGTGGTGAGAGGGAGATATCTAATCCAGTGTCACAGTCACCCACCATAGCCTCACGTCAGAGCTGGGCTGAGCCGCACTGAATCATACTGTCATGTTTAGTCAGTCAATTCTCTTGCCTGCAGCGTGGATCAAAGCGATTTTAGTCACACTCCACATTGCAGCTTATCCATACTTAGAAAGACTGCCGAAGTGATGGCAATGTCAATATTGTAGGCTCGTATTGTGCAACTGATCAGAAGCCGCAAAGCCACAGAGGTGGACGCAACGTGACGGAGGACTGGGTTAAAATGATACTGCCTGCATCGAGAGCTCTGTTTCCACATTTCAAATTAAATTACCGAATCCATCAGAAAGCATTATTCCAAGAAGGGAACAAAACAGAGCTGGATAGCACAGGCAGCAAACCCATAGATGCAATCTGGTGGAGGTGCCATTTGATACAATCTTCATTGGCTCAAGATGATGCAATATTTATTGCAGAATGAGGAGAGTATTTTTAGCTGGGCCTTCACTAACTTATTGCCATGGAAACTATGCCTTGCCTGCACTGTTGCTGTTCCACTGAATGTTGTTGCATTAATAATATATGTGGGACATATCTCACACTTTGGGCTGCAAATGTGATGTGGTGGTTTCAATCGCACAGACCACCAGCCCTGCTCAGTGTACCTTGGTGTAGTGTCCAGGCCAGTTGAAAGGGGGCTTAGTTTTAAAGGGAAATTAAAGCTGGTTTTCTGTGGTTTAATTGTGCAATTTATTGAAACTTCACAATCAGAAGAAAGAAAAGCTCAAGACAGAAAAGAAAAGACAGAAAAGAAACTTCACAATCAGAAGAAAGAAAAGCTCAATGACCATAGATATGCCTTTTACACAGTAGAAACATAGAAAACAAAACTAGAATAGAACTAGAAAAACTAGAAAATAGAATAGAAGTAACATGGATAGGCAGGGAATGGAAGGATATGGATTATGGGCAGGCAGATGAGATTCGTTTATCTTGGCATCATGTTCAGTGCAGACATTATGGGCCGAAGGGCCTGTTCCTAAGCTGTACTTTTCTGTGTTCCATGACCAGAAGCATACCCCCTCTCTGCACGCTGTAGAGTTGCACTGCTGAACAGCTTCCAAAGTTCCTTCCATTAACTTAAAGTCTATTAAGTTGCTTCCTGGAATGAATTTTGAAGGGATTCACCCCATTGACAAGATTGCGATTCCACATTTCAAGTAAATGACGGGATGAATTTCTAGACACTATCCCAATAAGGTTATGAGTTACCATGAAAAAGCACGAAGAGAGGAATTAGGATTTATTGTTTATCCGACCACAACGAAAGGCCAACAAAAGCTAAAGCCTGGTCTAACGCTTCACGCGAATTATTGCTGCATTCAACCCTTTTACTGATTGAGTGAAGGCGCAGTCTGTCAGCACATCGAGACATTGTAGGAGCATACCGAAGAGAACTGGACGAGCAAACAAACAACCTCTGCTTCATGATGTTCTGATTTCAGTCATCAAACGGTGTTCACATTTTACTGAGACGTGTGAGCATCTAAGAATCTTGCTTCTTCTCTTCAGGCAACTAACTGAAAAAAAAGTCCAATACCAAAGTTACAAACAATTATCTGGTGCTTTGGTAGTACTGCTTATCCATATAAAACAGATTCAGCTCGAACTTACTAATCTGATCTCTGGAATTTATTCATTAAATGTGCTTTTAATTTGTTTAGGTCGCATTCGTTTCAATCTCCCTATTGTATTATGGGTGTTTAGATAGGAGTTTACGCTTGTCTTTACATAATTGTCCTTCCTCCCAGTTTCCTCCCACACTCCAGAGACGTACAGGTTTGTAGGTTAATTGGCTTTGGTAAAGATTGTAAACTGTCCCTAGTGTGTAGGGCAGTGCTCGTGTAGGGGGATCGCTGGTCAGTGCAGACTTGGTGGGCCGAAGGGCCTGTTTCCACAATGTATCTCGAAAATAAACTAAACTGTCTGTGCTCCCTTGTTATTCTTTCACCCTCTCTCTGCCGCCCCATTTCTTTTACTGCATTTGCATCGATGGCACAAAAACATATTTCTCAGCATGGGATTAGAGCAATAGGTGATATAAATAGCAAGCTGCCACAGGAACTCAGTAGGTCAAGGCTGAAGAAGGGCCCCAGCCCAAAATGTCATCTGTCCATTTCCCGTTGAATTCCTCTCGCAGTTTGTTTTTTGCTGAAGATTCTAGCATTGGCTATCCCTTGTGTCTCTAAGTACTATAAATATACAGCAGCTCAGAAAAGAGGAACAAAGTTAACACTTCAGGTTGAAGACACCAAATCCTTCTGAAATATTAACTCTGTTTCACTGTCCACTGATGCTGCCAAACCTGCTCAGTGTTTACAATGTGTTCTGGCACTTTCTTTTAATTCCAGTTCCTGCAATTTTGTTTTTAATTTCTCTGAATGGGAAAGGTTTGCATGCTTCACGACTTGGAGTTTAGTTTAGTTTAGTTTAGAGATACAGTGTGGAATGAGACCCTTCTTCCTTCTGAAACTGTCTGCTTATTTGGTTGGTTCATCTCATTGTGATTTGCTGCTTCTCTTCTGCGATGTGCCTGCTTCTAATCCTAAGCTACAAGTGAATGGTGTGTCCCTCAAGGACCACCTATGTCATCCTTAATAATAATAATAATAATTCATTTATTTTATATAGCGCCTTATCGGGTGCTCAAAGCGCTTTACAAAAACAATCAACATAAAAACAAACAGACAAACTATCCTAACGGAAAAGCGGCGAATAAACAACGCCAGCGTCCTCTCACGTCAGGGTCCGGCAGTAGACAACAAAAAGCACAGGACACACAGATACAATTTTTACACAAACAGCCATCACAGTGATTGCTCTAGGCACACCCTCACTGTGATGGAAGGCAAAGTCTTATCTCCTCC
This sequence comes from Rhinoraja longicauda, assembly GCF_053455715.1. Lineage (NCBI taxonomy): Eukaryota > Metazoa > Chordata > Chondrichthyes > Rajiformes > Arhynchobatidae > Rhinoraja > Rhinoraja longicauda. The sequence goes on along the minus strand of NC_135960.1, from coordinate 62,684,861 downwards.
TCATTCTTCTCCCGTGGTGCCACGAGGTGATCGAGGCTCCCAACTTTTTGAAGCCCCCACCGGGCGATGGAAAGTCCCAGGGCCGAGCCGAGCAGGCCGATGAAAGTCCTGAGCCCCCACCGGGCGATGGAAAGTCCCAGGGCCGAGCCGAGCAGGCCGATGAAAGTCCTGAGCCCCCACCGGGCGATGGAAAGTGCTGCGGCCGAGCCACGCAGGGTGATGAAGGGCCTGCGAGCGGGTCGATCGTACCTCGCGCTTCGGGGCGGTCGAAGCTGCTATGGCTGGAGCTCCCAAAAACCGGTCGCCAGCCAGGGACCTGCGAACTCCCGATGTTGCGGTCTGCAGGGCCCTCGGCCGAAGCCTCCGAGATGGTAAGTCCAGGCCCTGCGACCGGAGTCTTCAAGGTCGATCCCAGCTGGAGGCCGCCGACTCCACGATGTTAGGCCGTAGCGCGAACGGAGATACGACACGGTAAAGGTCGCATCTCTGTTGAGGAAGAGATTAGAAAAAAAGGTTTCCCCCAACCCCCCCACCACCCCCCCACACATACACAGTTAAAAATAGAACAAAACGTACATTAAACGATGACAATAGACAAAAAACAAAAAAAAGACAGAGAGACTGCCGGTGAGCCGCAGCTGCAGAACACAGCCACGCCCCTTACATCCTTATGAGAGAAAATACGTTAGAATGCGCCCACATGAAGTGGTTGTAACCAAATTTCTAATGCAAGTACCTTGAATTCAATATGGTGACTGTGCAAAATCTTCCGAGTCATTGTGTACAACTAAAGATGAGAGTTAAACAATCCTGCCAGCACCATTGAATCATACATTTTAAATATACTGTTGTACAATCTGCATAATGTTGTTTTACATTGCATTTTACATTGTGTACATCTTGTGGCAAGTACAGTAATCTTAGCTCAACAAAATAAAAGGATTTGTTAAAGATCTAAAGCCACTCATTTATTGCGACGTAATTTAAGCCCAATTATACTTCATTGCAAGCCAATATAACCTGGCTCCCATACATTAATTTCATCCTATTACCACATTATACTTTCTAAGTAAACAGCACCAATTAAATATAACATTTTCAGCTATAAGCATTGTTAAACCTCATGATACTGAAGCTAACAAGTGAATTCTTCATCCAGGTTTATCTTAACCCATTTCTTTCACCCTCTTACAACCCAGCTTCCACCTCCTGTTGTACTGAGTTTCAAACTCTCAGCTTAAGTTTCTCGTGACTTCCATTTCTAGTTGAAATATCATAATGCAACATTTTTGTGATGGCTACAGGATCTTCCCAGGAAAAATTAAGAGGTGATTGCTGTTGGCGTCAAAAATGGGAAGTCATTTTTACCAGCTGGTAATCTTGCATTGCAACTATATGATTGTTAATTCCTGCTTATATTGGTAACATGAAAGAATGGTGTACTTTAACAGCAAAAATGTATTAGGTTTATCTTTATTCTCTCTATTGTGGTTGTTTTAGCTTAGAGATACAGCATGGAAACAGCCCACCGGCCCACTGAGCCAACTCCGATTATTAATCATCTGTTCACATTTGTTCTATGTTATCTCCACATCCATTCACTACACACTAGGGGCAATTTACAGAGGCCAATTAACCTACAAACCCACGCATTTTGGCGATGTGGGAGGAAACCAGAGTACCCGGAGGAAACCCACGCGGTCACATGGAGAACATACAAGCCCCACACAGACAGCAACCAAGGTCAGAATTAAGCCTGGATATCTGGCACTGAGAAAAAGCAGCAATACCAGCTGTGCCACTACCAGCTGGGCTTGGATAGAGTGGATGTGGAGAGGATGTTTCCACTAGTGGGAGAGTCTAGGACTGCAAGTCATAGCCTCAGAATTATAGGACATTCTTTTAGGAAGGAGACAAGAAGACATTTCTTTAGTCAGAGGGTGGTGAATCTGTGTAATTCTTTGCCACCTTAGGCTATGGAAGCCAAGTCAGTGGATATTTTAAAGGCAGATATAGATAGATTCTTGATCAGTACGGGTGTCAGAGGTTATGGGGAGGAGGCAGGAGAATGGGGTCAGGAGGGAGAGATAGATCAGCCATGATTGAATGGCGGAGTAGACTTGATGGGACGAATGGCCTAATTCTACTCCTATTCCTTTTGACCTTATGATCTTATGACAATATGATCACATTGATTGTTTCTGGAGCAGTTAGATGTATGACAAAGAAAGAGGCAATTTGGTTATTGATTTCCTGCTTTCTCTTGACAGAGTTAGTAAAATTAATTGCTCTGCCTTGCTCTCTTCCTGTTGCCATGTATCTTAATCTTAATCTTCAAATATTTATCCATTTCTTTAAAAACTGTACATCCTGCAACTGAGCTATTGTTTGTTTGGAAAAATCTGCTATATAATAGCTTAAAATGAAAAGATACTTCTCAGGAAAACTTTTAATTGATTCCTCTCTGTCATTCCCTCCCTAAATGGAAAATAATCGCCCTTCACTAACCACACCGATAAACACTTCCCATTCAAAGTGACTGTACAGGGTACAAGCCTTCTCTGCATCAGTGGAAATTGTTACAGTATCTGTCTCACCTCCCACCTATCAGTTCTCAATTCTAATGTAAAATTGGTGAATCTTTGCTGCATGCTGTTTATAATCTCCAAGTTGTTTCTGAAATTAGTTGCCCACAAAGGTACTTTTCATTGTGGACAAACAATTGCTTAGTAGAAATGCATTACCTCTGTTTGTGTAGCCTATGTTCCAAATACTGAGGTCCAAAATGCTTTTGGCCTATTTTATGGATTCATCCACTTGGTTCAATGGTTGAGGCAGCGTCTCTGGAGGGAAGGAATGGGTGACGTTTCGGGTCGAGACTCTTCTTTAGACTGAAGAAGGGTCGTGACCTGAAATGTCACCCATTCCTTCTCTCCAGAGATGCTGTCTGTCCCGCTGAGTTACTCCAGCCTTTTTGTGTCCATCTTCGGTTTAAACCAGCATCTGCAGTTCCTTCCTACACATGGTCAAATGGTTCAGCGGTCCGTTATTGTCACAAGTGCACTGCACAGTGTAATTCATCGCCATATTTTGGAGCTATTTACAAAAGTGAAGGTCCAAAGTCCGATTCATATGTTGGATATACTGGAGCACCGCTGATCCAGGTAAGCCCTGGTCAGCCCTCGGTTGCTGCTGGACCTCCTCCGTCGCCCTCGACCGGCTCGCCCGCCAACCGAAGTCCCTCTCCTTGTCCGACCGCCTCTGTGTCCCAGGAGGGCGCCTCCTGCAGCCGACCTGAAGGGGTCTGGAGGCAATATCCTGGTCTCTCTCCTACCGGCCCACTCCTTGCATCTGTCATCGCCAGCGGCTCCCTCCTCCTTGACTCTGCGGTCTTCGGGCTCAGCGGCTTTTGGCATGGCAGATCCTTCTACAAGATGGCGGTGACCAGGCCTGCCACCACATGCCCATTGTGTCTTCCTTCTTGGTGGCTTCAGGCTCTGTCTTTCTTCCCGGTGGACCACTGGTCCATATTGAGGTGGCAGCTGGGCCTGCCCTTGCTCATGGTGGACCTCTGGCCTATGTTGTTGGTGGATCACTTGTCTTTGTTCGCAGCAACTGCTGGTTCTGTTCTTGCTCGGCACCGCGGCGCATCCTGGCAGCATTTCCTCCGGCCGCTTCCAACCAAGTCCGCCCCGACTAAAGATCACCCCGTACACTAGTTCTATGTTATCCCAGTTTTCGCATTCCTACACCTTAGGGGCAATTTAAAGAAGCCAATTATCCTGCAAGGCTGCATGTCTTTGGAATGTGAGAGGACATTGGTGAACCCATGCGATCACAGGGAGACCTGGGGGAAACACACGCAGGTCACGGGGAGAACAGACAATCTCTGTACAGACAGCACCCGTAGACAGGATCGTACCCGGGTCTCTGGCGCTGTAAGGCAGCAACTCTACCGCTGCGCCACTGTGCCCAATGTGCCCGAAGCAATGGTGTGAGAGCAGAAACAGTGGCAGATAATTCTGCCGGTATTCTCACGTGTAATGGTAGATTGCAAACATGGATAGAATACCATGGTATTTGCCTATTAAATGAAGAATAAAATACTGGATCAAATTGAACTCGGAAGTAAAAATGTCACCAACTGACCCAAGCACAGTCACCCTTTCCTCCTTATATTCCAAATTGAATCCGTCTGAAGAAGGGTCTCGCCCCAAAACGTCACCCATTCCTTCTCTCCAGAGATGCTGCCTGTCGCACTGAGTTACTCCAGCATTTTGTGTCTATCCTCAATCCAGAGTGCTCCTGGTGTTATGCACCGGATCATTTTTCCTCAGGGAAGGGGGAAAGGAAGCCCATCTCCCCGGCACAATATCTTATTTGGCTTGAGACATGAACAGAGATGTGAGGATCAGCTTTCAAGATATCCATTCATAGATTCCCAAGGGGTAAGATTAATGGAGCGTTAGCTTCCCCCTGGTGAGATGGCCCACTTATGTCTCAGCCGAGAACAGATAACCTTAACACAAACAAAATTAATGTCACTGAGCATAAGGCAGACACATGAACCATTGCTGCACCCTATTGATCAAATGCATCTTCGTAGCACCAAACGAAAAGTTCTACAACGTCGCCATGCTGTAAATTTAGCAACATTAATAGCCTTGTACTTGGATGTTGGCAAAGTAAGTCATCTGCACTGTGGCGCAGCAGTAGAGTTGCTGCCTTACAACACTTACAGTGCCCGAAACCCGGGTTTGATGCTGACTGTGGGTGTTGTCTGTATGGAGTTTGTACGTTCTCCCCGTGACCTGCGTGGGTTTTCTCTGAGATCGGTTTCCTCCCACACTCCAAAGACATACAGGTTTGTAGGTCAATTGGCTTGGTAACAATTGTAAATTGTTCCTAGTGTGTGTAGGATAGCGTTAGTGTGCGGGGATCGCTGGTCGGCGCGGACTCAGTGGACCGAAGGGCTTGTTTCCGCGCTGTATCTCGGAACTAAACTAAACTAAACTAATCGAGTCCAATTTCCTTGTTATAGCTTCATGCCATGATGTCGTTCTGGAGGAATGTCAGGGAACTAAGCATCCAAAGGCTGATAGTCTACAGTGTTGTCATGGATTGCGTGTTTCTAGTTATAAATGTAAATTCCTAAAGTTTTATGTATTTCTAGATACGGATGAAAGCAATCTTAAGCCTGAATACTTTGCAGAAAAGCAGCACATTGTTGTAGTGAAGAAAAATGTTGGTATATAACTGCTGCCAAATTAATTTTGCAGTTTTGCTATATGTTTCTGAAAAGAAACAAATTTCCAACAATATTTATATCACGTAGTGCCAAGATTTGTTGGTTATTATAATAGTTTGATGGATTATTAGGATTGCAAGAGATCCCAGCGAATGAATCTTAACAGTCAAAATGGGCAGCTGGTGTGCTTGAACTTTGTATCGCAGGGAACAGGGTATTTGTATGTTCTTTTATGTGAGAGATCCACATTAATGCAGAGAAAAAAAGGCCATGTTCTATTAACTCTGAGCCAAGAAGGCAACTGTTTTTTATGAGGCATTGTTTGTTGATAGAGATCTCGTTCTCTGACCTTTATTGATGGATAGTAGGAGACTCTGTGCAAGTGCCCAGTGCAGAGACACGCTCTGTGCCTCTAAATAATTAATCATTGGTCAATCAATGAAACAACTTTTCTTTTCCGCATTTATCAAAAAGTAGATTCATGGGCTGGAGGCCGTGTTATCTTGGTTACCGCAATGAGCTGAGCGAGTGCTGCAGATCGAGAAAGAAGAATTGCCAGTGCCTTAATCATTCGAAGGAATCAGCAACTGACTCCCTACCTGTCGGTGAACCAGCATGTCCCTCTTGTGTATAAACTGTGTTCTCATTCTGGCTGGCTGTCACTGAAGCTATGCTTACTCTGCCCCCAGAATTTCTCAAGCAAAGCCGGCAAAACAGCTGCCACTTTCAGTCAGTCCACTGGAGCTTCAGGGACAGGATTGCTTCCTAACTAATTCACTTCTGATCAAGGCTGCAGCCCCATTCAATAAGGAGCAGCTGCGGCCATATCAAGTTCTCCCTGTTTCCAATACATTTTCCACAGGGCCAGGGATGATTGCTTGTCTTATCTGCTGAGATGGTCATCTCTTTGTCACCTCCCGACAAATATCAAAAAGGCCACGGAATTCTCTTCTGTGTCGGGTTTGCACCCCCGCCATTTGTCTTGAATACCTGAAGAAGTATTGCAAGCAAAGGGAGATCAATTCGCATTGTTGTGAGTGGCCAATTGTACGAGAGAGGTTCTTCCTTTGAGAGGTTGATACGTTTTTAAAAGTCATTGTGTAAAATGGAAAAGAACTCTGCCCGAAAAAAAGGCAGCTTGCACAACGTGAGAGTAACATTGTTGAACATTGAAAGATGGGGTGACCTTCAGCGATAGTTATCTGTTCATGATCAAATCTCATAGCTGGTGCAGCAGACCGTGAATACAGTTCAATACCAGTCTGGTTTAACACTGTGGATAATAATAACACCCTCTCACCCCACTTTGTTTATCAAGGTCAGGGAACTACCCGGAACTATAACACCCTTCATAGAATCACGGAATCACAGAATCACACAGCACAGAAATAGACCCCTTGGCCCATTGAGGCCACACAGAGCACAAAGCACCCATTTACTCCAGTCTTACAGTAATCCCATTTTATTATACCCAATTTCTTCCAATGTTCCAATGCATCAAACCTTTATGTGGTTCCTCTGGTGTTTAAGAGAAAGAAATATGGTTTTAGCAATGGAAAGAAAATACCAGCTGATAATATTTATGAACTCAAATAACAAAGGGTTGGAATTGGGAATCTGGATTAGTTTAGTTTAGAGATACAGAGTGGAGACAGGACACCGGGTCCACGCCAACCAGCGATCCCCGCACATTAACACTATCCTACACACACTAGGGACAATTTTTACATTTACCAAGCAAATTAACCTACAGACCTGTACGTCTTTGGAGTGTGGGAGGAAACTGAAGATCTTGGAGAGAACCCACGCAGGTCACGGGGAGAACGTACAAACTCCGCACAGACAAGCACCCGTAGTCGGGATCGAACCTGGGTCTCTGGCGCTGCATTCACTGTAAGGCAGCAACTCTACCGCTGCGCCACCGTGTAAAATTTTATTTTGATGATCAATACAGAAAACACTGAAGATCCACAAAAGATCTGTACGTAACCAGGTGAACACTTGTGGTAAATCTACAAGGATTCTCTTGAACTTCTACAGAACTATTCTGACGGGATGCATCGCAGCCTGGTACATCAGCTCCTGACTGCCTGAAGCTGCAGAGAGTGGTCAATACAGGCCAGTCCATCGCAACTTCTCACTTCCATCCAGTCCACCAGTGATGATATTTCCAGCTTCCTTGATCCCTTGTCTCTCTTTTACCTTTTTAGGAGAGGAATAGATCGGATAGATGCACAGAGAGAGTCTCTTGCCCAGAGTAGGGGAATTGAGGACCAGAGGACAGAGGTTTAAGGTGAAAGTGCAAAGATTTAATAGCAATCTGAGGGGGTAACCTTTTCACACAAAGGGTGGTGGGTACCGGAGCTGCCGGAGGAGGTAGTTGAGGCTGGGACTATCGCAATGTTTAAGAAATAGTTAGACATGTACATGGGTAGAACAGGTTTGGAGGGATATGGGCCAAACATAGGCAGGAGAGACTAGTGCAGCTGGGATATGTTGGCTGGCGTGGGCAAGTTGGGCTGAAGGGCCTGTTTCCACACTGCATCACTCTACGATTCTATGACTCTATGAGGAGAAGATAAAGGAGCTCGAAAGCCCAGAATTTCAGATTTAAGAACAGCTTCTACCCCACTGCTTTCACTACTCATGAAACAATGACCTCTTTCAGTCTCTCTTCCCAGATGTGCTCCCGCTTTTACTCTTAACCCTACCCAATATAGTCATTCCATTAGAGACACCCCCCCCGACTGACGCAGTGGAAGACTTATGTCAACTTGCACTCAGGTAAACAGTTCTGAACTCAGTCGCTAGTGCATCTGAGGCAGTTTGTGATTTCCACGCTGTGTGATCACCCAAGCTTACATCGGAAACAAGCTGGCAATGATGGCGGTGCTTACCCAGAAGGCCGTGCACAGCAGAAAGTGGCCCAATGGTGAGAGTCAGTGATTCTTGTTGTGATATTGCAGGGACTACTTTGTTGTATCACAAGGACTACTTTGTTTGCCTGTGTAGTAATGTCTATATAAGAGAATGAGGTGATTAGGTGGCCACTCTGGTTCCAGGTGGCCACGGAATAAACAGCCTGGATTTAAGCTCCAGCATTGTAACCTTTTTAAACACGTGTACTTGTGGTCCGTCCAAGGACATAACAAAGGTATAACAGATACCGGACCACGAAGTACAACAATTCTGACTTCCGTAAAATCTGACATACGTGAGGGTTCATGGAACATAACCCTTACATTTCCCTGGGAGTGCCTGCATTGTACTTTAATTTATTTTACTACTTCAGATTGCACGACACATTTGCACCATTCTGGTGTTGTGCACTCTTTATTGTATTGATTACTGTGTGTGCACTCTTTATTCTATGAGTTTCATTTGAGCAAGGATTTTTTTGTGGCAGCCTGGTGTGTATGACAATAACTAACCTGAATCTGAATAACCTGATAGGCAACAGGTGAGAGAGGAAGCTCAGCAAACATCTTTGTGGGTCTGAGCCGAGAGCAACACATGAGGATGAGAAGGAGGCCGGTAGAGACCAAACTTCCAACATCCTGACAACCTGTACACAGCAATAGCTGCCAGCTTCAACAATAAGTGAAGTGATTTCTTGATCTGTAAGATACATTTCTGGGCTTCTAGTTAATTGCAATAGAATAACCTTTTTTCAAAACAATAGAATAATAAGTGGAGCCGTGGTAGAGTTGCTGCTTTACAGCGCCGGAGACCCGGGATCGATCCCGACCACAGGTGCTGTCTGTATAGAATTTGTACGTTCTCCCCGTGACCGCGTGGGTTTTCTCCAACATCTTCAAGATTGTTATTTGGAATGGAGGTCTGTGACCAGGGTTGTGCCTCAGGGATCAGTGCTGGACCCACTGCTGTTTATCATCTGCATCAATGATTTGGATGAGAATGTGCAAGGCATGATTTAGTAAGTTTGCAGACGACATTAAAATAGACAGTTTCAAAAACAGTGAAGGTTGAGCTTATAGGACATGGTATTACAATCCCTACTGTAATCGGCACCTTCATAATCTCTTGAGTGCGGGTAGGGATAAAGACTTAATTGGGGTCATCAGGTGGTGTTTCGTTTATAGGCCCAGGAAGCAAGGTTGCCAGGAAGCAAGGTCTTGTCTATGCTGGCAAGGCCTCAGATGGTGATCAAGAATTACCATGGGATCTTGGCCCTACTTAATTAGGAAGTGTTGCATTTTGGAAAGTTGAACTGGGGCAGGACTTTCACAGTGAACAACAGGGCCAAGAGGAGTGTTGTAGCCAGATGTAGGAGCACGTGGTTTCCTGAAAGTGACAGGACAAGTAAATAGGGTGATGAAGACGGTTTTTGGCACACTGGCCTTCATCAGTACAGAAGCTACGATGATATGTTACAGGCATTACAAGACATTGAGGCCGCACTTTCGTTTAGAGATACAGCGCGGAAACAGACCACTCGGTCCACCGAATCCACATCGACCAGCGATCCCCGCACACTAACACTATCCTACACACACTAGGGACAATTTTTACATTTATACCAAGCCAATTAACTTACAAACGTCTTTGAAGTGTGGGAGGTAACCAAAGATCTCGGAGAAAACCCATGCGGTCACAGGGAGAACGTACAAACGTCGTACAGACAAGCACTCGAAGCCGGGTCACTGGTGCTGCAAGCGCTGTAAGGCAACCACTCCTCCACTGCGCCACCGTGCCGCACTTTGTAGTCAAAGAGTTAACCCTCACAATACTAAGTTTAGGTGCCTGGGTTCTCTGTCCTCAGAACCGTTTCGATCACTCGAGTGAATTATTTTGTGCATAAGCACAACAGCAAAGTTGTTTGAACATTCAAAGGTTTCTTGTCAGTTACAGAATTCTCTGTTGTATGAAGGTAATTTAATGGAACCATTTGTCAGACTCAAAATATTGAAGCAAACAATGTCACTGTAGTTAATGAAATTGTATTGAATCACTTGCTGTTATCATTGTTCTTAAGGGTATAAAACCTTGATGTACTTTGAATTCAGGGAGATCCTACTCAGACAGTCTCCAAAACCAGAGGGATACTCGGAGATGGGCATCAAGTGCTGCTGGTGGACCATCAATTTGGTGAAAGACGATCTTGGTCTGGAAACTTATTGGGCTTTAAACACAGCGGTCACGGTGGCGATCACGGTGGCACAGCGGTAGAGTTGCTGCCTTACAGCGAATGCAGCGCCGGAGACCCGGGTTCGATCCCGACTACGGGTGCTGTCTGTATGGAGTTTGTACGTTCTCCCCGTGACCTGCGTGGGTTTTCTCCGAGATCTTCGGTGTCCTCTCATGCTCCAAAGACATACAGGTTTGTAAGTTAATTGGCTTGGTAAATGTAAAAATTTGTCCCCAGTGGGTCTAGAATAGAGTTAATGTGCGGAAATCGCTGGTCGGCGCGGGCCCGGTGGGCCGAAGGGCCTGTTTCCGCGCTGTATCTCTAAACTAACCTAAACAGCAGGAAATCCGTCAGGGAATGTTGCCCACTGGCCCATTCCAGACTGCAGGAGTCAGTGCTGAGGATGGCACTGAACTTAGTGCAGGCAACGTGAAGTCTCCATGGAAGGAGGACCACTGTTTTGGATCCTTCCACTGTTGGACATTGAAGTGCTGAGTCCGGTCACACAAGGGAAGGAGTTAGTGGCAATGGCGTCACGAGTAACAAAAAAAGGAGGTGCTAACATGACTGGGTATAACACGAGCAACATTGGTTGTATAGACACACGAGGAATGTATTAAGAATTTTGCACAGTTTTTGTTTTGTATATCTATTATTCCAAATAACATTTACTGTTAGAATATAAAAGGAGGATTGTCGTGATGAAAAAAGACTTCATGTTTATAATTTCGGTATCTCCGAGTGACTCAGTTCACAGTCACAGCATTATGTACAGGATGCACAGCCACAATTAACATTGAACTCTTATCCGGACAGCAGCTCTCTGATCACATATCTCACGGCTCCTCACCTTTGTGCAGGCCTCCTTGATCTGTGGACATGCATCGAGGACATTGGTCTTGGGATTTCGTCCATGGGTGGCGACATCTGTTCCATTATTTATTCATCCATCATTATAAACCTTGAGCATATAACCCAGGTTGACATCACAAAGCACAACGGAGATATGCTGCAATGGCAGCGAAATAGATTTATTTATAGAGGCGGCAATAAACCGAAAGGTCCATTGCCGCCTCACACAGAGTCAGGAGATCTAATAGGATGCTCAAGGAAAAAGACGGAAATCTCCTGATACACTGGTCAACTCGTTTTCATCAATCAATGCCATCTGATGGGAAATTACTTATCTGATACAAATTGGCTGCCGTGTCTTTCTACGTTATAATATTGACTGCACTTCATTAGTACTTTATTTGCAAGGAATCACTTTGTGATTTCCCCTGGTTCATTAGCAGGGCAATATCAATACAAAATGTTGCTTTTACTTTGCTTCTGGTTATACTTGCCACACTCTGCCCTAGCTAAACACACCGGGTGCTAAAGCACCAAGTTACATCTTGGCTCTCCGCTCTATTCCGTTGCTACTTCTGCATCAAGGTTTCAAGGTCAAGGTTTCAAGGTCAGTTTACTGTCACACGCACCAGTTAAGGTACAGTGACATTTGAGTTACCGTACACATACTAAGTGAAAAGCAACCAGACACACAAGCACATAAAAGTTAACATAAACATCCACCACAGTGGATCCTCACCGTGATGGAAGGCAATAAAGTTCCATCTTCTCCCTCTTTGTTCTCCTGCGGTCGGGGCAGTCAATACATCCACAGTCGGGGCGATCAAAGCTCCCGCAGCCGACGATCGGAGCCCCTGTCGGGGTGATCGAAACTCCCGCCTCGGGGCGATTGAAAGAAAGTGCCTCATAATGTTCTAGCTCTTTCAAATTATGTCAATATTCCGTCTCCAAACACCTATGCCACAGCACTTACACTTGCTAAGGGGAGTTGAAGGTATGGCAATACTATGCTGCATTCTTTGTAAGAATAAAATAATTTTGCTGTGTGCCAGCACTTCACACCTGTGGCAATAAAAGCACATTGGCCATTGCGAATCTCAAATTTCTCACCCTCATCCAGTGACTTTGCATCAATGGGCATTTTTATTATTTGATCCAATGCTGCTCCCCATGCCCCTCCAGCACCCACCCTGGCTTTTCCATATCCCTCTTTTAATGTACGTTTTATTCTCGGCTACTCTCAGCTAATAATGTTCCACGATGATGGGATCAGAGCCACACATAATGCCCTGGATGATAATGATCATATTGCATTGTCTCTCTTTCTCCGCAGTGTCTCGGAGTTATTCAACATATCCTCCTCCTCCAAAGAATCTACTCCTCTGTTGTTAAGTTGGAATTACTTCAATTAATCTCGCTCTAACTTTGCCTGTAATATTCTGAAACCCTGATCTCCTGGGTCTTCTGATGCATCTCCTAGCACCCTGAACATGATCCATTGACGTTTCTTCATCCTCCACCTCTCTGATGTCAGTCACACCCATCCCATCCGAGCTTATCTGTCAATGAAACATGCCATCTCCAGCCATTTACTGACTTCCTTCTATTGGCATTCTTTCAACTACCTTTCATAACCTTTTCAGCTCCACCAAAGCTGAGCTGCCCATCTATCCCATTCTGTGCCAGCTCATTCAGTCATCGGACTCATCTTACATAGGCTGCAGTCCAATTATTTTTTCAAATTTAATAATAATTATCCCAATGTTTAAATCGCTGCTTTTGGGCAACTTTCTTGAAACATTTGCTTAACTGCCGATGCGCTCTGTATATTAACCACCCCGCCTTCACCTCCCAAACACATTCTCACCGACAGGTCAATACATGAAAATGTAAAATGTCACAGGTTTTGAACCAAAAGGCTATCTGCACACACAATCGCTGTACAATCATAAGTTTAGCCTAAAGCTGTGTTTTGTCTCAATCTAAACTTTTTTTGCACTGCTGATTCTGCTTGATAACTTTCGGCTAGCAATTGATGACTGCCACCTAGAAATTGATGACGAGGGCGAAAATATTGGCACTGGTGTTTCAAGGGCACGCTAGAGCACAAGGAAATAAGAGCAGGAATAGACCACCAGTATCTTCAAGCTTGCACATGATCATAACTGATCTATGTTGGCCTTATCTCCTCGTCTAAAACATAGAAACATGGAAAATAGGTGTGGGACTGCATAACCCTCAATCTTTCACATAGTTATCTCACGCCATGGCACAGTAGCACGGCGGTAGAGCTACTGCCTTATAGTGCCAGAGACCCAGTTTCAATCCTGACTACAGGTGCTTGCCTGCACGGGGTTTTACGTTCTCTCCGTGACCTGCGTGTGTCTTCTCCGAGATCTTCGGTTTCCTCCCACGCTCCAAAGAAGTACAGGTTTGTAGGTGAATTGGCTTGGTATAAATGTAAATAGTCCCTAGTGTGTAGGAGAGTGTTAGTGTGCGGGGATCACTGGCCGGTCAGTGTGGACTCAGCGGGTCAAAGGGCCTGTTTCCACGCTGTGTCTCTAAACTAAACTAAACTAAACTAAAGCCATGTTAAGTATATCTGAGGAACACCACCACCATAAGACCGGAGAATTCCAGAGATTCACTGCCCTGTGAGAGGAAACATTGCTGTGCACCACAGTTTTACAAAATGGCCACTTACTTTGTAAATGTATCCCCTTTGTCATAGCTTTCCCTCTTGTGAAGACATCTCAACATCCACCATCGAGCCACTAAGGATGTTCTATGCTTAAATAAGATCACATCTCATTCTTCTAAATTCCAAGGAAAACAGAACTCTTTCATCCCAGGTATGTACTTTGGCCTCCACTGCAACTATATCTTGGCCTCCACTGCAATTATGTTTTGGGTAAGGAGACCAAACATGCACACAATATTCCAAGTGTGGCTGCTCTCTACAATTGCAACAAAATATTTATATTCTAGACTAACCATTTCACAGTGAAGATCAAAATGCTGTTTGCCTGTTTAACTACCATTTAGACCTGCCTGCTAGCTTTTTGTGATTCATGCATTGGATCACCTAGATCCCTCTGAATGTATTCTTTTTGGCGTCACTCTCCATTTAGATAAAATCTCCTTTTGGTTCCTGATCCACATGGCCTCAGGCTCCCCCATGTTAAACTCCATGTGCTGCCATTTTCCCCCAACACTCAATCTATCTATATCCTGTAGACACAAGGAACTGCAGACGTGGGTCAGGCAGCATCTGTGGATGGAATGGACAGGTGACGTTTCAGATCAGGACCCTTCTTCAGAATGATTGCAGAAGGGGACCAAAGACTGGAAAGAAAAGTGGGAGCAGGACAAAGTCTGGCAAGTGATAGATGAACACTGGTGAGAGGGGGGGGGGGGGGGGGGGGTGGGCTGGAGGATGGATGGAGTCGGTGATAAAGGTTAGAGATGACAAGTAGACAAAAGGGTTTCAGATAAGGAGAGAAGTGGAGTGAAATGTGAAGCCAGAGGGAGGAATCTGGATAGAAGGGTGTGGGGTAGGGGAAGAAGGTTGGGATTGATTCTGTAAACCTTGAAGAAGCACGTTCCTTAGCCTCTATCTCTGCACAAGATAGAGACAATAGACAATAGACAATAGACAATAGACAATAGACAATAGGTGCAGGAGTAGGCGATTCGGCCCTTCGAGCCAGCACCGCCATTCAATGTGATCATGGATTATCATTCTCAATCAGTACCCCGTTCCTGCCTTCTCCCCATACCCCCTGACTCCGCTATCCTTAAGAGCTCTATCTAGCTCTCTCTTGAATGCATTCAGAGAATTGACCTCCACTGCCTTCTGAGGCAGAGAATTCCACAGATTCACAACTCTCTGACTGAAAAAGTTTTTCCTCATCTCAGTTCTAAGTGGCCTACCCCTTATTCTTAAACTGTGGCCCCTTGTTCTGGACTCCCCCCAACATTGGGAACATGTTTCCTGCCTCTAACGTGTCCAACCCCTTAATAATCTTATACGTTTCGATAAGATCTCCTCTCATCCTTCTAAATTCCAGTGTATACAAGCCTAGTCGCAAAAGGTCAGGCAGGGATTGTGAGAACACAGTTAATATTACAGGTCAAATACCCGAAATGGAGGACAGTCTCCAAGGATGGATCTACATGCAGCCCGAAACAGTACCTATCTCTATTTCCTGGACTGTTTCCAGTGTTTTCTGATTTTGTTATCGTTACAGACTGGAGTGGAACTCAACTATAGGAACATCCTCTCTCACTCAGCACACAGCAGCTGGTTGTGACCAAATTTGTGTGGTACATAGAAACATAGAAACATAGAGACATAGAAAATAGGTGAAGGAGTAGGCCATTTGGCCCTTCGAGCCATCCAAAATGATCATGGCTGATCATTTCAAATCAGTACCCCGTTCCTGCTTTTCCCCCATATACTTCGATTCCTTTAGCCCTCAGGGCTATATCCAACTCTCTCTTGAATACATCCAGTGAATTGGCCTCCACTGCTTTGTGCGGGACAGAGAATTCAACAGATTCATAACTCTCTGCGTGCATAAGTTTTTCCTCATCTCAGTCCTAAATGGTCTACCCCTTATTCTCAAACCGTGACCCCTGGTTCTAGACTCCCCCAACACCAGGAACATTTTTCCTGCATCTAGCCTGTCCAATCCCTTAAGAATTTTATATTTCTTTAAGATCCCCTCTCGTCCTTCTAAATTCCAATGAATATAAGCCCATTCGACCCATTCTTTCATCATATGTGAGTCCCGCCATCCTGGTGAACCTTTGCTGCTCGTACCTTCTTGCCCAAGCAAACACTTCTGTCTAGCGCTCTTTCCCACTATTCCTGCTGCTGTCTGTTCACCACAAGGTGAGCGACTCCCAAGAGCCCCACCTCCTGAGCTTGCCATATGTTGACCTGGTATCTTCTGCCTGCCTCTATTTACAACCGGCCAGTATTTCGATCACCACCAGCTGTGCAGGGTTCCTGATGAGTAATTTTGTTTTCTAATTCTGCGATGTAATACCTTGATTTGATGCGGAGAGTTCATAATAACTTGACAATGAACACTAAGATACACTTTCAGTGTCCGTATTCATTATGCCATGGGCTGAGCCTGTATATGACTCCCTTATCCCAATCCCCCCATCCCTGCTGACGATTCAGTGAGGCATAATTCCTGATGCCAAATCATCGTCCCTGACTGCACCATCTCCATAGTTGTGCGGGGTCACCTTGTTTGACCACGGACAATTCTATCTGTGTAGGAAGGAACTGCAGATGCTGGTTTAGTCTGAAGATAGACACAAAATGCTGGAGTAACTCAGCGGGCCAGGCAGCATCTCTGGAGAGAAGGAATGGGTGACATTTCGGGTCGAGACCCATCCTCGGACCGAGTGTCAGTGGAGAGGGAGACACATGAGATATGGAAGGGTAAGGTGTGAAGACGAGACATCAAAGGGGACAGAGAACAAGGGAAATGTAGAATAGATCATTGTTAGCTGGGGGAAGTTGACAAGGAGGCAAACAAAGATAAAATTTAATCGGGGGACCGTCAGTCCGGTCGGAGAACCAGCACGGGGGAGGGATGGAGAGAGAGGGAAACCATGGGTCAATTGAAGCCAATATTCATACCACTGGGTTATAAGCTGACCAATTCTATCTGCAGCCTCCCCTGTGATCGAGCGCCAGGTTTTCCACTGCCCCCTTCCCCACTATCCTCAGCAAACAAGCTTGAATTCCCCTCTCCTCCCTCGTTTCCATCTCCACAACTGTTGCTTCTCAGTGTGTTATTAAAAATCACAATTCTGAATTAAACTCCAGATTGCCAAACACAATTTCAATTGTTATAATAGGCTACTTTATCCGCATTGCGGGTTATAAATGGGAAAGCAATCTCAAAGGAATTACATATTCACGAAAGCAGTGGTCAAATAAGCTTTAAACGCTTTCCAACACCTGCTCTTTATTCATTGAAAATAAGCTAACCGCATATTGACATGAAATGCCATATGAAAACAATTAAGTCATTCAGCCATTACAGAATCTCTTCCAGTGGTCTTTAACTGGCGCAATAATTTTCAACTATTAACATTTCTCAATGTTGCTGAGGACAGAACTCAGACATAAGTTTCCAATTACAATGTATGTTGTGTAAATTATAGTTCTACGGACATTCAGAAATCATGGTTTCAGGCACATCTCTCTTTCTCTCCCTCTTTTAACTGTCTCCCTTTCCTTTCAGATCTCCGTCGCTGTCTCTCCCCATCTTCCCTTTCCCCTCCACTTTTTCCTCCTTTTCCCACAGCTTTGTCCATTTCTCAGAATCTTTCTTTGATAAAATCATATATATATACACAGCCGGAAACAGGCCTTTTCGGCCCTCCAAGTCCGTGCCGCCCAGTGATCCCCGCACATTAACACTATCCTACACCCACTAGGGACAATTTTTACATTTACCCAGCCAATTAACCTACATACCTGTACGTCTTTGGAGTGTGGGAGGAAACCGAAGATCTCGGAGAAAACCCACGCAGGTCACGGGGAGAACGTACAAACTCCTTACAGTGCAGCACCCGTAGTCAGGATCGAACCTGAGTCTCCGGCGCTGCATTCGCTGTAAAGCAGCAACTCTACCGCTGCGCTACCGTGCCGCCAAATGTTCGAGTGTTGGTCAATTTCTGGAATGCGGGCTGGATTTTGTTTTAACCATTCTCTGCCTCAGAAGGCAGTGGAGGTCAATTCTCTGAATGCATTCAACAGGGAGCTGGATAGAGCTCTTAAGGATGGCGGAGTCAGGGGGTATGGGGAGAAGGCAGGAACAGGGTACTGATTGAGAATGATCAGCCATGATCACATTGAATGGTGGTGCTGGCTCGAAGGGCCGAATGGCCTCCTCCTGCACCTATTGTCTATTGTCTATTGTCTATTATGCTCTCTAAACACGGCAGCCAGACCCCGTCAACAGTCGTCCTGCACATATTGCCACGCCTGGTAAGTATTGTAAGAACAGACCAAACAGAGGAGTATAATTGCGAGATAGAGATCGACATAGGGTCGGCACAGTGGCGCAGCGGTAGAGTTGCTGCCTTACAGCGCTTATAGTGCCAAAGACCCGGGTTCGATCCTGACCACAGAGTTTGTACGTACTCCCCGCGACCTGTGTGGGTTTTCTCCTAGATCTTCGCTTTC
The DNA here is from genome assembly GCF_053455715.1 of Rhinoraja longicauda. NCBI lineage: Eukaryota > Metazoa > Chordata > Chondrichthyes > Rajiformes > Arhynchobatidae > Rhinoraja > Rhinoraja longicauda. Next base: position 62,666,393 of record NC_135960.1, on the reverse strand, counting down.
CTCCCACACTCCAATGACGTACAGGTTTGTAGGTTAATTGGCTTGATTTTGTATACATGGTATAAGTGTAAATTGTCCCATGTATGCGTAGGATAGTGTTAATGTGTGGGGATCGCTGGTCGGCGCGGACTCGGTGGGCCGAAGGGCCTGTTTCCGCGCTGTACCTCCATCCGTATCTCTAAACTAAACATCACACTGGAGCTTACAAGTAATCATTGCTAAAATGGCACAGTAGTTTACAGCATCAGTTAAATTATTGCACATTGAAAGCTGCTGAAGTGAGTCTAGCGTTTTGTAGAGAACGCCCCATACATCACAAAGGTGAAAGTGGCCATTGGCAATCGAGGTTTTGCTTCAATGTGTTCGTATAAACGTGCCTGACTGCAAGAACCTGTCAAGTTGCGGCATCCGAGTGTCTCCAGCGATGCCAGCTGCTGCCACAGTGATGTGACTTATCCCTGCGAAATAATAAGACATTATAAGACCTAAACGAGAATGCATTTCAAAATGAATGGTTGATGGTTAGCACGGATTTGGTGGGCCAAAAGGTCTCTTTCAGTGCCAATTTTTCTCTATGACCCTATTGTAGGTGTCTTGAGAAACCCGTACAACCTAACCTAAATCAAAACCTCCTTAAAGGGTTATCGATATCCTGAAACTGCCCAGTAAACAACTTTTCAGAGAGTGGGTAGACAATGGAATAATGATCCACTGGTGCCTGGGATGCAGTTCCATTGCTTCAATGTCCAGATCCAGGGCTGACAAACAGGGTCAAAAACACAAGACAATGCATAGAAGTAGAATTAGGCCACTCGGCCCCTCAAGCCTGCTTTGCCATTACAAGTTCATAAGTCATAGGAGCAGAATTAGGCCATTCGGCCCATCGAGTCTACTCTGCCATTCAATCGTGGCTGATCGATCTTTCCCTCTCAACCCCATTTTCCTGCCTTCTCCCCATAACTTTTCAGTATAGACACGGCTGATCAATGCTGACCTCAACTCCTCCTCTGTACCATTCCGCATAACCCTCAACTGGTCCCCGTTGTGTAGGGAAAAAAACTGCAGATGCTAGTTAAAATCGAAGGTAGACCAGGACAGGACCTTCAGAGTGATCTGTGGGGCCCTGGGAGAGTGTTGAAGAGTAGAGAGACCTAAGAATACAGGAACGTAGTTTGCTGAAAGTGTCCCTCGGGTTCTTCAAACATTTCCCCTCTCTCCTTAAACCTCAGGCCTCCCCTGCGCTCCAAGAAAACAACCCTTGCGCTCCAAGGAATATAGTCCTAGCCAGTCTAACCTCTCCCTATTGCTCAAGCCCCCGAGTCTTGCCAACATCCTTGTAAATCTTCTCTGCTCTCTCTTCACCTTAATGGCATCTTTCCTGGAGCAGGTTGACCAAATCAGAACACAGGTAGATGTTGTTGTTGTTGTTGTTGTTGTTTTTGTTGTTCGTCCTTCGGGTTCGAAGATGACCATGACTTCACTTTCAGTTGGAGGATTGGTGACTGTGGGTCCGGAAGTGACTGGTGAGGCCAATCCGGGCCCTGAAGGCACGCCCACACGTAGGACACAAGTGGATGGGTGCTGCAGTGGAAGTGGAGGTAGCCCGGGCCTTGCGCGCGGTGCGTTTCCTCTGGGCCTCTGGAGTGCGTCTGTTTTCTGCTGCACGGGCTCCTGTGGTGAGCTTGCTACTCCAGGTTGGACGGTCAATATGGTAGATATGGCAGTACACAAAGGCTTTTGGCTCACTGGCCTCCAGCAGTTAGAGAAATTAGTTGGGACATTATGTTATCGTTGTACAATGCAGAGAGATCTCGGAGTACAAGTATGTAGTTCCCTGAAAATGGCATCACAGGTACATTGGGTGGTGAAGAAAGCTTTTGGCACATTGGTCTTCAGCAGACAGGAATTGAGTATGGATGTTAAGACATGGCGTTTTAGCTGTAAAGGAGGTTGGTGAGGTCGCATTTGCAGTATTGCGCCTGTTTTGGTCACACTGCTTATAGGAAAGATGCCATTATGCTGAAAAGAGTGCCGTAAAGAGGAATAGATGCACAGCGTCTCTTGCCCAGAGTAGGGGTGAATCAAGGACCAGAGGACACCACAATCAATCAATCACAATCACAATTATACGTCTATCATAGGTTTGAGGTGAAGGGGAAAAGATTTAATAGGGATCTGAGGGGTACCTTTTTCACACAAAGGGTGGTGGGTGTATGGAACAAGCTGCCAGAGGAGGTTGTTAAGGCTGGGACTATCGCAATGTTTAAGAAACAGTTAGACAGGTACATGGATAGGACAGGTTTGGAGGGATATGGACCAAACGCAGACAGGTGGGACTAGTGCACCTTAGGACATGTTGGCCGGTGTGGGCAAGTTAGGCCACAGGGCCAGTTTCCACACTGTATCACTCTATGACTCTATTTCACAAGATGCTGGAGTAACTCAGCAGGTCAGGCAGCATCTCAGGAGAGAAGGAATTCCTTCTCTCCAGAGATGCTGCCTGACCTGCTAAGTTACTCCAGCATCTTGTGAAATAAATACCTTTGATTTGTACCAGCATCTGCAGTTATTTTCTTACACCCTATGACTCTATGACTCTATGATTCTAAAGATTTACAGGGAAGTCGCCAGGACTCAAGGGCCTATGCTATGGGGACAGGTTGGGCAGGGTGGGACATTATTCCTTAGAGTGCAGGCATATAGTTCCCAGGGAAGGAGAATCAAGGATGAGAGCGCATAGGTTTAAAGTGAGAGGGGAAAGGTTTAAGAAGAACCTGATGAGCAACTTGTTTTCACACGGAGGGAAGTGGTAATATGGAACAAGTGACTGAGGAAGTAGTTGAGGCAGGTACAATAAAAACGTATACAAATAAATTTAAATTGGTACATGAACAGGGAAGCCTTCAATGGATGTGGGCTAAATGTGGATACATATTCAGCATGGACAAGTTGAACTGAAGGGCCAGTATCTGTGCTCTATATCCCCATGACTATGAATCTATGACTACCACTTTATAGAGTTGCATATTGAATGCCACCCTTCACCGTAATGTCAATTCCTGTTATGACTGAAAAAGATTGCTGATGGCATTATCCACACAGATGAAAGATGGTTCTTTCTAATCAGCCCTTTGTTTCCTTGCATCGGGAATCATGCCCCTCTCTGGAACTCTATGGGTGTATGGCAGCTGCCCAAACACCTTTGACATAAATGCCAACTGCACATCCGTTGGTTAGTTTCCCAGTGAGTTGCAAAGTCACTGTGTATTTTCACTTCATCCACTGCCAGCACATGGTTCCACGTTCTCCCGAGTGCCAAGTTCAACATTTGCTGGACCAAAAAAAAAAATCATCTTTCTTTTCAAAATGGTTCCTGGGTGGTTTCAATCTCCGGTAACAGCGGACATGGCACGGTGGAAGTTGTCCCTCTAAACGGGGGGTTCTCCTCCTCCTCCACTGCTGCTCACCAGCTGCTCCTGCTCACTCCTGCCTATTTATCATCCTGTGTGCTGCTGAATTCACCTGAGGAAGGAATATCTGAGCTCATGCTTGCCCGGGTCAGGCTTTGTGCCAGTGTGTGCTGTGAAGTGTTCCCCGGACCAGATGTACTGGGGCCTTGTTCTGTTCCTTCTGCCTGACCTTGAGAAAAGTGGAAAACAAGAGGCAGCGACATCCTTCAGTTCTACCTTCACACGGAACTGTAAATAGGAGCAACACGGTCAAGGGTTTTACTAAACCTCATATCCTGACTGAGAATGGATGAGCAAATGGTGGCGCAGCGGTAGAGTTGCTGCCTTACGGCAAATGCAGCGCCTGAGACTCAGGTTCGATCCTGACTATGGGTGCTGTCTGTACGGAGTTTGTACGTTCTCCCCGTGACCTGCGTGGGTTTTCTCCGAGATCTTCGGTTTCCTCCCACACTCCAAAGAAGTACAGGTATGTAGGTTAATTGACTGGGTAAAATGGAAAAATTGTCCCTAGTGGGTGTAGGATAGTGTTAGTGTGCGGGGATCGCTGGGTGGCGCCGACTCAGTGGGCCGAAGGGCCTGTTTCCGCGCTGTATCTCTAAAAAAATCTAAATAGAACAGGAAGGAAGAATTGAGGCAGTAATTGTAATTGTAATTGAGGCAGTGCAGCATAGGTTCACGAGATTGATCCCTGGGATGGCGGGACTGTCATTATAAGGAAAGATTGAAAAGACTTGGCTTGTATTCACTGGAGTTTAGAAGGATGAGAGGGGGTCTTATAGAGACATATAAAATTATAAAAGGACTGGACAAGCTAGATGCAGGAAAAATGGTCCCAATGTTGGGGGAGTCCAGAACCAGGGGCCACAGTCTTAGAATAAAGGGGAGGCCATTTAAAACTGAGGTGAGAAGGAACTTTTCCACCCAGAGAGTTGTGAATTTGTGGAATTCTCTTCCACAGAGGGCAGTGGAGGCCAAATCACTGGATGGATTTAAGAGAGAGTTCGATAGAGCTCCAGGGGCTAGTGGAATCAAGGGATATGGGGAGAAGGCAGGCACGGGTTACTGATTGTAGATGATCAGCCATGATTACAATGGCTCGAAGGGCCAAATGGCCTCCTCCTGCACCTATTTTCTATGTTTCTATGTTTCTAAGAACAATAGGTCATCGCAAATCCTCAGCAGGTAGCAGTCCTTCCAATGTCCATCACCGATACCTTCTGTGTTCTGTCTTCCAAGTTTTTCTGGACTTCTCCATTATACGCGGTGGCAATCCCCAGTTTTGTTTTTAGATTGCATTCTTCAATTGGTTTGTCCTGAGATTAGTAAATAGTGTGAATAATCTTACAATGCTCTGCAAGGCTGAAGGTTGGGGCAACCTGATAGGAATATATATAATTATAAGAGGTACAGGAATTAAAAACTGCAGGACAGAGCATTAAGGTGAGAGGGGAAAGAATGTATAGGGACCACAGAGGGAGGTGAGTATATGGAATGAACTGCTAGAGGAAGTGGTTGAAGCAGGTGAAATTAGTTCATTAGTTCATAAGACATAGGATCAGAATGAAGTCATCATCATCATATATCATATATCTACAGCCGGAAACAGGCCTTTTCGGCCCTCCAAGTCCGTGCCGCCCAGTGATCCCCGTACATTAACACTATCCTACACCCACTAGGGACAATTTTTACATTTACCCAGCCAATTAACCTACATACCTGTACGTCTTTGGAGTCATTCAAGTCATTCAAGTCCGCTTCGCCATTCAATCATAACTGATCTATTTTTCATTCCCAACTTTTAAACACAATTTGGACAGGTACTGTACATGGATAGGAAGGTTTAGAGGGATATGGGCCAAACACGGGCAAATGGGACTAGCTTAGATGGGGCATCTTGGTCAGCATTGGTGAATTGGGCCGAAGAGCCTGTTTCCATACTGTTTGACTATGACTGTATGAGGTGGATAGTCATAATCTCTTTCGCAGGGCGGAAATGTCAAAGACTAGAGAACAGATGTTTAAGTGAGCAACAGAGAAAGTTTGAAAGAGATTTTTACTGAGGGTGGTAAATCCCCTAAAACATGGTGCCAGGGGAGATGGTCAAAGCAGAAATGATAGTACCCAACTTTTCAGCATTTAACTTCTCCCATGGATGCTGATCTTGCCAATTTCAAGTTGTTTTTTTAAACCAAATCAATCTCCAGAAGAAATACTAACATTCCCTTCAGAGTGTCTAGAGTGTCAAAGACAACTTGGACTGTTTAGTCGAAGTAAGTCCCAACATTTCACCCCGTTGTTAATGGAACCATTGCACTTTCCTTGGTCTAAATCTCCATGTTGCCTCCTTCATTGATTTTCTATCAGACATGCCAATGAAAGGAAATGTAATCATTTACTGTATTCAAAACAAATGCATATTCTGCTTGGGCCCATTTTACAACAATGGTATTGTTTTCTCGAGTCAAGAGAGTCAAGTATTTGATTGTCATCTGTCTCAAAACGGAACAATGAAATTCTTGCTTGCAGCAGCACAACAGAATATGTGAACATAATACTCAGTGGGCACCATAATAAACAGGAATAAGAAGTTCAATATATAAAATACAAATAAACAAACAATAAAGTACAAAGACAAAAATAATGCTCCCCAAGTCCCCAGTGCAATCAAGACCGTTTGTAGTTCAGAGTTTAGTTGGAGTTTGTAGTGTACAATATCCTGAAGGTTGTTGGGAAGAAGCTGTTCCAGAACCGCCGGCTTGGTCTGCATTCCCTTGCGAGGCCTGTGGGGTGAGGCGGGCCCACCGGGGCGCGTTCCAGTCGGCCCCGCGGTTGTTCGGCGGGTGGAACGGGCCCGCAAGGCTCCCCGGAACACACCCGCCGCACGCACGGCTCCCCGGGACACTTTCAATCACCAATTCTCCTCTTTATTCCAAGGATGATCATCTCCCCTCTCCCATCGGGCAAAAGTATAGAAGTGTGAAAACGCACACCTCCAGATACAGGGACAGTTTCTTCCCAGCTGTTATCAGGCAACTGAACCATCCTACCAACAACTAGAGAGCAGTCCTGAACTATTATCTAACTCATTGGAGACCCTCAGACTATCTTTGATAGGACCTAACTGGCTTTATCTTGCACTAAGCGCTATTCACGTTATTCCCTTTATCATGTATCTGTACATTGTGGATGGCTCAATTGTAATCATGTATTGTCTTTCCTGCTGACTGGTTAGCACACAACAAGAGCTTTTCACTGTACCTCGGTACATGTGGCAATAAACTGAACCTGAACTCAAATTAATCTCAAGTACTCCAAATTTCCTTTCAATCATCAAAACCCTCACATTTCCATTTGCAGATGCACTCACAACCAGCCTGTGGTACTGCAATGCTGTGTAGGTACTGTAAGCGTTAACGTTTCAAAGGGTCAATTGCTTTACTCTTTGCTCATGTACAATACAATACAATACAATATATCTTTATTGTCATTGTACAGGGGTACAACGAGATTGGGAATGCGCCTCCCATACGATGCAATAAATTAATTAGCTAGTCAGTATTAATTTAAGCAACCCAATGAAACAAATTGTAACAGTTTTAATACAGAATAAAGTGCAAGTAGATCTGTGCCGGTTCACTGTGCGATGTGACCATCCGGCTCAGCAGGACCGGTTCATAGCAGCTATGGCCCTGGGGATGAAGCTGTTCCTGAGTCTGGAGGTGCGGGCGTAGAAGGCCTTGTATCGTCTGCCCGATGGTAGAAGTTCGAACAGATTGTTGCAGGGGTGTGAAGAGTCTTTGTGGCTACTGGTGGCTTTTCTGAGGCATCGTGTGTTGTAGATGCCCTCCAAGGCTGGTAGCTGTGTTCTGATGGTCCTCTGAGCTCTATGGACTATACTCTAGCTGCAGATTTAGAAATCATGAAGGTGAGCTGAAGGTGGGAACATGAAGCCCAGGTGGGAATGCAAGTACTGTAAACCTGAAAATCGCAGGCTCTTTAAGCAGTGTGCTTGGGCTATTTTAAAGGAAGAAAGCATGAGCACCTGAGAACTCTTACTGTGAACTCATAAACCAGTAAATTAGTTAACAATTCCATTGACAGTCGACTGTAATTGTTCCACTTCTACTGGGACACAATTTGGCTCACCAAACACTGTCCATTACACGACATGCAGAGACTGTGTGGTTGGCTCTCAATTAAAACATCTTGCTGCTTTAAACCGACCAACGTATTGCAAATGAAACTCATTGCAACAGTTAGAAGATTTCTTGACAGAGCCACTTTTGCAACATTGACATTCGCCTGACACCAGATTCTCTAACAGACTCTCACCAATGCCCCATGCTGCTGGTACAGATATTGTGCTTTTATTAATATACTCTCTGCTGGCCGAAATTCCTTCACAGAGACCCATAAAAGTCCAAGAGGGAATTCCAGGGTGAAGGTCCAAGGATATAACCATATAATAACCATATAACAATTACAGCACGGAAACAGGCCCGTTCGGCCCTACCAGTCCACGCCGACCACTTTCCCTGACCTAGCCTCATCTACCTGCACTCAGACCATAACCCTCCAATCCCCTCCCATCCATATACCTATCCAATTTACTCTTAAATAATAAAATCGAGCCTGCCTCCACCACTTCCACCGGAAGCTCATTCCACACAGCCACCACCCTCTGAGTAAAGAAGTTACCCCTCATGTTACCCCTAAACGTTTGTCCCTTAATTCTGAAGTTATGTCCCCTTGTTGGAATCTTCTCCACTCTCAAAGGGAAAAGCCTACCCACGTCAACTCTGTCCGTCTCTTAAAATTTTAAAAACCTCTATCAAGTCCCCCCTCAACCTTCTACGCTCCAAAGAATAAAGACCCAACCTGTTCAACCTCTCTCTGTAGCTTAAGTGCTGAAACCCAGGCAACATTCTAGTAAATCTCCTCTGTACCCTCTCCATTTTGTCGACATCCTTCCTATAATTTGGCGACCAGAACTGCACACCATACTCCAGATTCGGCCTCACCAATGCCCTGTACAATTTCAACATTACATCCCAACTTCTATATTCGATGCTCTGATTTATAAAGGCAAGCATACCAAACGCCTTCTTCACCACCCTATCCACATGAGATTCCACCTTCAGGGAACAATGCACAGTTATTCCCAGATCCCTCTGTTCCACTGCATTCCTCAATTCCCTACCATTTACCCTGTACGTCCTATTTTTAATTTGTCCTACCAAAATGCAGCACCTCACACTTATCAGCATTAAACTCCATCTGCCATCTTTCAGCCCACCCTTCCAAAAGGCCCAAATCTCTCTGTAGACTTTGAAAATCTACTTCATTATTAACTACACCACCTATCTTAGTATCATCTGCATACTTACTAATCCAATTTGCCACACCATCATCCAGATCATTAATGTAAATGACACACAAAGGACGGTGGGTGTATGGAACAAGCTGCCAGAGAAGGTAGTTGAGGCTGGGACTATCTCATCGTTTAAGAAACAGTTAGGACAGGTTTGGAGGGATATGAACCAAACGCAGGCAGGTGGGACTAATGCACCTTGGGACATGTTGGCCGATGTGGGCTGAAGTGGCTGCACGATGAAAAGGTGTGAAGTTTGGTACATAAAATGCAGGAGTAACTCAGCGGGACGGGCAGCATCTCTGAAGAGAAAGGATGGGTGATGTTTTGGGTTGAGACCCATCTTCAGACTGATAGAAATGGAAATGAAACTTGGGAGAGATGGAAAATTAATCACGACTCGTTTGGAAATGGTTCAAAAGCACATCAGAGGGAAAGGTCCTGCCTTCGTGCCCTCTGAAATTAATCTCTCCCGAGGAAGCTGAAAGTTACACGGGAAAGCTGAGCAGTCTTGCCTTAACAAGCAGACCAGGCAAATCAATGAAGGTTAGAGATTGAGATCTCTATCTGCATCCACTGTATAGTGAGTGAATAGTACTCTTGTTGGATGCACTTAATCGAATCTAGCCATCACATTTCCTCACAGTTGTTTATGTCTGGTGGAGGAAGATGTGGGATTGGGTTGACCCAGTGTCAGGATGTGTACAGTACTCAGCTGACAAACTTGCCCGTAAAGAATGCCAGAGGTTTACCTGCTTGAATTCTGCACATAGTCAGTATGGTGGAGCAGCGGTAGAGTTGCTGCCTTACAGCACCAGACACCCGGGTTCGATCCTGACTATGGATGCTGCCTGTACGGAGTTTGTACGTTCTCCCTGTGTGACCGCTTGGGTTTTCCCCAGGAGCTCCGGTTTCCTCCCACTCCCCAAAGATGCACAGGAATGTAGGTTAATTGGCTTCGATAAAAAATTGCAAATTGGCCCAAGTGTGTAGTATGTAAACAGGGATCGCTGGTCGGTAAGGAGTCACTGGCTGCATGGCCTGTTTCCGCGCTGTATCTCTTAACTAAGCTAAAGGTCCCCCCATTTAATGGGGTCTAACTTTGGTGAACACAGTTATAAAATGGTATGGGAGATTTGAGTTCTGAGTTTTGAACAGTTTGTCTCAATGGAGAAACACTAAAAGCAAAAATGGGTCAGACAGCATCACTGGAGAAAAGGAATAGGTGAATTTTTGGGTTCGGAAACCTTCTTCAGTCTGAAGAAGGATCTCGACCCAAAACGTCACCTATTCCTTCTCTCCGGAGATGCCGTCTGAGCCACTTAGCCACTGAGTTAGACAATAGACAATAGACAACAGGTGCAGGAGTAGGCCATTCGGCCCTTCGAGCCAGCACCATCATTCAATGTGATCATGGCTGATCATTCTCAATCATTACCCCGTTCCTGCCTTCTCCCCATACCCCCTGACCCCCTGACTCCACTATCCTTAAGAGCTCTTTCTTGTATGCATTCAGAGACTTGGCCTCCACTGCCTTCTGAGGCAGTAAATTCCACAGATTTACAACAGTTACTCCTGCTTCTTGTGTCTATCTTCGACAATGATTGCAGTCTTTCCAAAGGCTGCACGGCTGAAGATGAAGACAACCGTCCTTGCTTCTTATCCAGTTTGCACGTTGCAGCCCAGAAGTTTGATCCAACTATGCACATTTTCCGTTTGCAAATTGTTCATAAAATTGATTTCCCCCTGTTAGTTCACGCTCGCAGTCACTTGAAAGTGAAATCGTGAATTTCAGGAAATTGAGATAACATTCATTCCAGCTCAGCTGATGTTTTTCCAATGTCACCTTGTGCATCTGGCATCAGCGTGAGTCGCACATGACATGTGCCCTCCCTCACTGACATAAAGCCCAGCTTTTCACAGCAAATTGTGACCTTTGCTGAACACACGCAGGGACTTTTTCTACCGAGGAGACAAACAAGTAAACATTGTTTATTTGTTAAGTATTAAAATGGCTGCTGTTACATTAAAAAGAGATCAAATTCCTGACCCAGATGGATTGCATCCTACACATTTTAAAAGGATCTGACGAAAGAAGAGCAGAGGAATTACGACGCACACTTTATAACACATTAGAAAACGATTTCATGCCAGAAAACTGTTGGATAGCTAATGAGGAACCTATACTTAAGAGGATAGATAGGATATGTCCTGGAATTATAGACAATTAACTAAAGCATCAGTGGTAGGCAAAGTAATGGAAACCCGTCTAGAGGTTAGAATAATGGATCAACTGCACGGTGCCGCAGCGGTAGAGTTGCTGCCTTACGGCGAATGCAGCGCCGGAGACTCAGGTTCGATCCCGACTACGGGCGCCGTCTGTACGGAGTTTGTACGTTCTCCCCGTGACCTGCGTGGGTTTTCTCCAAGATCTTCGGTTTCCTCCCACACTCCAAAGACGTACAGGTATGTTAATTGACTGGGTAAAAAAACAAAAAGGTAAAAATTGTCCCTAGTGTGCGTAGGATAGTGTTAATGTGCGGGGATCGCTGGGCGGCGCGGACTCGGTGGGCCGAAGGGCCTGTTTCCGAGCTGTATCTCTAAATCTAAATCTAAATCTAAAATCTGAAAAGTATACTCAATGTAGATTTCAAATGCAAAAATCAGTATGACTAAACTTAGTGGGAACAGCTCCATCCATGACCGCAAGAGATTGCAGAGAGTTGTGGATGCAGCCAACCTCCCTTCTGTTGACTCCATCTACACTTCAGTCTGCCTCGGCAAGGCTGCCAGCACAATCGAGGAGCAGTCTCACTCTGACATCTCCCCTCTCTGACACTCTGACATCTCCCCTCTCCCATCGGGCAAGAGGTACAGAAGTGTGAAAACGCATGCCTCCAGATTCAGTAACAGTTTCTTCCCCAGCCGTTATTAAGCAACCGAACCATCCTCACACCAGTTGCAGACGGGTCCTGACCTCCCACCTATCTCAAGCTTTCTTTAATCAGGCTTTATCTTGCACTAAACATTATACCCTTTGTCCTGTATCTGTGCACTGTGCTCGGCTTGATTGTAATCAGTCGTTAAGCAGACTGGATGCCACGCAACAAAAAGCTTTTCACAGTTCCTTTGTAAATGTGAAAATAATAAATTTAATTAAACTAAACATATCTTTCCCATCCATGCAGCTGTCCAAATGCTTTTGAAATATTATTATTGTACCTGCCTTCCTCTGGCAGTTTGTTCTATATACCCACCACCCTATGTGTGAAAAAGTTGTCCCTCTGGTTTCTATTAAATCTTTTCCCTCTCACCATAAATCTATGCCTTCTAGTTCTTGAATCCCCAATCCTGGGAGAAAGGCTATGTGCATTCACCCTGTCAATTCCCCTCAGGATTTTATACACACCTACAAGATCATCGCTCAGCCCTCTTTGTTCCGAGGAATAAAGTCCTAGTCTGCCCAATCTCTTCATATAAATCAGTCTCTCGAGCCCTGGCAAAATCAGTGTGCATGTTTTTTGCACTCTTTCCGGCTTTATGGCATCTTTCCCAGGGCTGGAGGACCAAACGCGACAGGACTGAATAGGAGCAAAGTATCACACAATTTTATATCGCGCAGTTTCAGTTATAATTTTATTAAAATGAGAGAAGGAAAACTGTAAAGGATGCAGAGAAGTTATGCAACGATGATCGTAGAAATGCGAGTGTGTACGTATCAGGAAATGATAAACCCCACGGGTTTAGTTTTACTTGAGAGATGAAAGTTGCAAGGAGGGACATAATAAGGACCTTTAACAGATGTAAGTTTTTGATACAGTGGATGCACAAAAAATATTTCCATGCGTGGGAAGAGTATAACTAGAGGCCATCATTATACGGTAATCGCCAAGAAGTATAATCTAAAATTTGGAAGAATCTTCCTTGCCTGAACATTTGAGAGCATGTGGAACCTGTTACCACAGGCTGACAGGAGTCATATTGATCTATTTAAAGGAAGACAGTACGAGCTTACAAAGGAAAATAATAGAAAATGATGCTGATGGGGAAAGACAGAAATATAAATGCCAACACTGAAAGAGATAATAGAGGTAGGTTAATGATGAGGGGAGAGGTGGGGGGGGGGGGGGTGGGGAGGGGTGAGTAAGAGGTGACTGCTGGCTCTTGGTGATTTGTAAATCGACATCGATGGCAGTAGGATAGGGAGATGGGCGGTTAGAAGGAGGATATTCTCACTTTTAATCCCCTCACTCTTCACAAGGTCATGAGGTCATATGTGGCAGGAGCTGTTAGATCATACGGTCATAATGTCATAAGTGATAGGAGTAGAATTAGGCCATTCGGCCCCTCAAGTCTACTCCGCCATTCAATCTTGGCTGAGCTATCTCTCCCTCCTAACCCCATTCTCCTGCCTTCTCCACATAACCCCTCACACCCTCTTCACCGCCACAGGCTCTGTGAAAGGCCAACCTACTTACGGCCATTTCCGGGAAGGTGAGAGATTTCAGTCAAGGGCCGGCCACTTGACTAGCGGCACGGTGGCGCAGCAGTAGAGTTGCTGCCTTGCAGCACCAGAGACCCAGGTTCAATCCTGACCACGTGTGCTGCCTGTACAGGGTTTGTACGTTCTCCCCGTGACCGTGTGGATCTTTTCCGGGTGCTCCGGCTTCCTCCCACACTCCAAAGACACACAGGTTTGTAGGCTAATTGGCTTCGGTAAAATTGTAAATCATCCCTAGTGAGTACAGGACAGCGTTGGTATGCGGGGATCACGGGTCGGCGCGGACTCGGTGGGCCGAAGGGCCTGTGTCCGCGCCGTATCTCCAAACTGAACTAAAGAAAACACTAAACTGCAGGTGTAGGAAGGGAGTGCAGATGCTGGTTTAAACCGAAGAGGGACACAAAATGCTGGGGTAACTCAGCGGGGCAGGCAGCATCTCTGAAGAGAAGGAACGGGTAATGTTTCGGGTCGAGACCCCTCTTCAGACTAAACTGCAGGTGCTGCTAGCATACCGCTTCATTCTTCAAACGGTCAGTCCCCAAGCACGGACCTCCTAACAATCCAAATCAGGGGTGCAATCTGACTTTCATCTGACCTCACACCTTCACACAGGTACCAAACCTTGCACCCACATGTTGCAGTCCGGGAGAGGGAAGTGAGGGATGTGGGATGTGTCCGTGTGATGTGTCCTTCATGGCTGGAATGCTGGTCTGTGCAAGCTGCAACATGTGGGTAAACGGTTTGCAGCGTTGGTAAGTGTGGGTCTGATGAAAGTCAGATTGCCCTCCTGATATAGATTGTCGGTAGTTGGGCCGCGATGCTTTGAATAGTGTCTGAGGCCAGTGGTGCAGGCAATCACCATTCCTGACCATTCCCACGAACCTTTTACATTACTGCATGCAGAACCTTGAGGTAAAACTCTTTCCATTGACCTAAACCTGCGTGACTTGTAAGGAATGTGTAGCACGGAACTGCAGATGCTGATTTACACCGAAGATGGACACAGAATGCTGGAGTAACTCAGCGGGTCAGGCAGCATCTCTGGAGAGGAATGGGTGACATTTTGGGGCGAGACCCTTCTTCAGACTGAGTCACCCGTTCCTTCTCTCTAGAGACGCTGCCTGTCCCGCTGAGTTACTCCAACATTTTGTGTACATCCTCTTCTTTGTAAGGAAAGCATGCCAATTGAATCTCTCGCCATAGAATTTGTCTCCATCACGCACGCCACTCTATCTAGCCCCATTTGTGAAGTTTTGAGCTCTCTGATATGCCATGGGTGTCTCCCAAGGTACAGGCTGAAATGGCAGTAGGAGCAGATTTAAGCGGCACGATGGCGCAGTGGTAGAGTTGCTGCCTTAAAGCGAATGCAGCGCTGGAGACTCAGGTTCGATCCTGACTACGGGCGCCGTCTGTACGGAGTTTGTACCTTCTCCCCGTGATCTGCGTGGGTTTTCTCCGAGATCTTCGGTTTCCTCCCACACTCCAAAGACGTACACGTCATGTAGGTTAATTGACTGGGTAAATGTAAAAATTGTCCCTAGTGTGTGTAGGATAGTGTTAATGTGCGGGGATCGCTGGGCGACGCGGACTCGGTGGGCTGAAGGGCCTGTTTCCGCGCTGTATCTCTAAATCTAAAAAAATCTAAAAATGAGTTTCCCACATAATCTTGCTGTCATGAACAGTATCGTTGCAATTGCAAAACTTTCTTGTGGGCCAGTCTTTGGCTGGTGACATTGATACATGTACAAGCAGTGTTTTGCACCAGGTGCAGGTCCCAGCGAAGGGTTAGCACCTCTGTCAATGCCAAGAAACGGCTGTCAGTGCATGAGGGGCTGCCTTGCCAAGCCAAATCATGTTGGCTGGAATAAGAGCAAGGGGAAAAAAAGGACAGATGCTAATAAGAATTAGGTTCAGGTGGCATTGACAACTGCCATGACATCTCTTTTTGATTTTATGAACACGTTAACAAAATAACAACCAGATTTATTCCCATAAATACTTCTTGTTTTGGCTGAGAAAGATGAAGGTCAAATCTAAAGGCTGGTGTTATTGATGCTCATGCTGCCTCTTGGACCGCGCTGCTTTGGTGTGAGTGTCAATATTAATGGTGATGAAACCACCTGTCATAACGTGAGATCCCTGACTACTTGTCCCAGCGGAAATTTCAGGAGAATATATTTTCAGCTGTTGCTGTGGGGTTAGCTTACACGTACAAAATCCACACAGCAGCTAACCGTGAGTGTGAACTGAAACCGGTGGACAGCAACAAACAATTTGAACACAGCCAGCTTGCAACAGCAGGTCTTACCACTTTGGTTATTGCACCACCATGGCCTAGATTATTTGGAATAGCTGATAGTTTATTGTATATTTATTGTCGTGATGTTAGACAATAGACAATAGACAATAGGTGCAGGAGTAGGCCAGTCGGCCCTTCGAGCCAGCACCGCCATTCAATGTGATCATGGCTGATCATTCTCAATCAGTACCCCGTTCCTGCCTTCTCCCCATACCCCCTGACTCCGCTATCCTTATCTAGCTCTCTCTTGAATGCATTCAGAGAATTGGCCTCCACTGCCTTCTGAGGCAGAGAATTCCACAGATTCACAACTCTCTGACTGAAAAAGTTTTTCCTCATCTCAGTTCTAAATGGCCTACCCCTTATTCTTAAACTGTGACCCCTGGTTCTGGACTCCCCCGACATTGGGAACATGTTTCCTGCCTCTAACGTGTCCAACCCCTTAATGATGTTGGCTGCCTTTTTGAGGCAGCGACTCCGGTAAATCCCTTCGATGGTGGCAAGGTCAGAACCCGTGATGGACTGGGCAGTGTTTGCAACTTTTTGCAGTCTTCTTCGTACGTGGGCATTCGAGTTGTCAGACTAGGCCGAGATGCAATCAATCAACATGCTCTCTACTGTACGCCTGTAAAAGTTCAAGGGAGTATTTTTCGACATACCAAATCTCCTCAATCTTGAAAGGAATTAGAGGTGTTGATGGGCTTTCGTTATGATTGCATCAATGTGCTGGGACCAGGACAGATCTTCAGCGATATGCACGCCCAGGAACTTGAGGTTTTTGACCCTCTCCACCACCGTCCTGTCGATGTGGTCAGGTTTGTGAATCCTCGGCCTTCCTCTTCCAAAGTCAACACTAAAGTTCCTTGGTTTTACTGACATTGAGAGCAAGGTTGTTGTTCTGGCATCATTTCGTTAATCAATCGATCTCGCCATACTCTGGGCTCTTACTTGGTTCCATATGTACTTCGTCCAACGACAGTGGTGTCATCAGCGAATTTGAAGATGGAATTGGACAAGAAACCCAAGATAATTCTTGCATTGTAAATCAAATGGTTCATGGCACTGATGGATTTTCACCCTGTCCCCAGATTGATCAAGTTTCTTGACTAGCTCTGCTGTGAGCATGTGTCTCAAATAGCTGTTTATTAGTGATCGGAATAGAATCATTGAGAGAAACCAATATTTGCAGTGATATTGCAACAGTTATATTCTGGCCAATGGGTATTCCTCCTGCAGCCATTAAGTTGGAAAGTTTCCTTAAGTTCTCAAAAGCACTTATGGATGAATATGTTGTGACTTTTTGATGGTTTCTAAGGTGCCACGTGAGTGACAGAATAATTCACTTGCATTTCAAGAATTCTAGATTAACTTGAAAGGTCAATTTCAAGCCTAATATAACCAGTAATATATTACTCTAGTCAGCACAATCTTTTCACCGATGTTACATATATTTGAATCATGGAAGTATGTGGCATTTTGATTAATATCTTATTAAATAAGATGATAATATCTTGTTGAAAATAATATTGTGCACGGTCTTTGCAGTTTGCATCCATAGAATTATAAGGAAGAATGAACAGGCGATTCAAGGCAATGGGTACTGCTGTTATGAAAACTTTAGTAAAGATAATATTAAAATGTTCTCTGACAAAATTTTGAATTAAATGAATCCAAGTTCATAAATATTCAATACTTATTGTAAGCTCATTTCACAAACAAATTTAAAATATGACTTTAAAAGTAAAAATACAATTTCATTTGGAAATTCATTAACCCCATGAAAAAGGTAGGTTGGAATATTTTTGTTCAGGGGCCTTGTGAATGCTTGGCCAGGTGCTGATTATGCAGAATGGTTTTGTGTGTACCTCAAACAAACATATTTAGTAGGGTTAATTGTAATGTTGCCCTCATTGACATATATTAACCATGACCTCTATGTAGCAGCAGAAGCTGGCTAACACAAATTCTGCTTTAGTTTAATTTAGTTTAGAGATACATCGCGGAAACAGGCCATTCGGCCCACTGTCCATTTCCCGTATATTAGCACAATCCTACATACAAGGGACAATACATAGACAGGGATAGGCAAGGTTTAGAGGGATATGGTCCAGGTATGGGCAAATGGGATGATCGTGAATGTATGACTCTATGACGTTATGCCTGTGTTAAAGAATTCAGACCATTGCAATCCTGGTCTTTCTGGAACTCCAGGTGGACGATGGTACAGATTTGAGAAGGTTGTTAATGTTGGATTGCAGTGAAAGTTCGAGATGGTTCACAGAACTGCCTGGCAATGTGGACGGCCCATCGTAAGATGCAGAGGGTGGTGGACGCAGCCGGGTCCATCACAGGCACAGGCGTTTCCACCATCAGAAGCATCCACATGATGCTGCGAGCTGTCTCAAGAAAACAGATTCTATCATCGAGGATCCTCACCGTCCGAGCCGTGCACTCTTCTCACTGCTACCATCGGGCAGGAAGTTCAGAGGTCTGAGGTTGCACACCATCAGGTTCAGGAACAACTACTTTCCTACAACCTTCCTGAGCCAATCCAGGCAACCCTAATCGTAGATCAGCCACAGAACACTACAGATCATCTCTTGCACCACAACAAACTTTTTTTTTAAATAAATTTGTTTTGCACTTATGTCTTATTTCATTAGTTTTTTCTTTTTACTATCTTGCAGATTTATGTGTAATTCATGTTTAATGTTAAGTACAAGTTATGTTCTTGTGTGTCGTCTGGGACAATGTCAATCAATAGTCGTTTATTTGTCACATACACATAAATGTGTAGTGAAATGAAACATTACCCGCAGTTCAACAATAAGACCAATAAGAATAATCAATAAAAATGCAATAACACACACAATCATAAACTAACACCAAACAAAAGAAACATCCATCACAGTGAGTCTCCTCCAGTCACCTCCTCACTGTGATGGAAGGCCAGAATGTCTTTCTCTCTTCTCCTGCCGTCTTGTGCCCGCATTGGTGCTGCATGCAAGATTTTCAATATTGCGCCTCAGTTCTTGGCCATGCAACAATAAACTCAACTCGACTTCCAGAGATGGGCTCATGTCACCATCTGTTGCCTTTGTCCTTCACTTCTTCTCACGGCAATGTACGTGAATGTGTGGTGCATGTGCTCTTAACAAAGTTGGTAGAAAAACTAAATAAACCATTTATACCTCTAACAGCCCCTTGTGTCTTCATCGTGTTTTTCATGATGCAGCTCTATGAGACTTTGGTTAGGTAGCATTTAGAGTGTTGTATGCAGTGCTGGCTGCCCCATTGCAGGAAGGATGTGAAGATTTTGAGGTGCAGAGGATGTTTATCAGAAAGTAGCCCGGTTTAGAGGGTTTCATCTACATGTAGGGCAATAATAGATTGGATAAAGTTGGATTTTTTTCTCTGGAATGTCAAAAGCGGAGAATTGATCGAAGTATGTACATTATGAGAGGCATAGATGGGGTCGACAATCAAAACCTATTTTTCTCCAGGGTGGAGACGTCCAACACTAGAGGGCACAGCTGGAAGGTGAGAGGG
Source organism: Rhinoraja longicauda (assembly GCF_053455715.1). NCBI lineage: Eukaryota > Metazoa > Chordata > Chondrichthyes > Rajiformes > Arhynchobatidae > Rhinoraja > Rhinoraja longicauda. The sequence continues at coordinate 62,647,203 of NC_135960.1, read as the reverse complement.
GGAAAGTTTAAAGGATGTGTGCGGGGCCAGTTTTTACACAGAGATTGGTGGGGGCCAAGAACGCATTGCCAGGGGTTCTGGTAGAGGCAGAGACGATAGTGGCGTTTTAAGAGACTTTGAGATAGGCACATAGAAGTGCAAGGAATAGAGGGATACGGATCATGCACAGGCAGGTGAGATCAGTTTAGCTTGGTATCGTATTCAGCACAAAGGAGACTGTTGAAAGGCTGGAGCGACTAGGCTTGTGTTGAAAGACTGGAGCGACTAGGCTTGTATACACTGGAATTTAGAAGGATGAGAGGGGATCTTATCGAAACGTATAAGATTATTAAGGGGTTGGACACGTTAGAGGCAGGAAACATGTTCCCAATGTTGGGGGAGTCCAGAACCAGGGGCCACAGTTTAAGAATAAAGGGTAGGCCATTTAGAACGGAGATGAGGAAAAACCTTTTCAGTCAGAGAGTTGTGAATCTGTGGAATTCTCTGCCTCAGAAGGCAGTGGAGGCCAATTCTCTGAATGCATTCAAGAGCGAGCTAGATAGAGCTCTTAAGGATAGCGGAGTCAGGGGGCATGGGGAGAAGGCAGGAACGGGGTACTGATTGAGAATGATCAGCCATGATCACATTGAATGGCGGTGCTGGCTCGAAGGGCCGAATGGCCTCCTCCTGCACCTATTGTCTATTGTCTATAAGGTGTACTATGTTGTAATGTAAATACTCCGCATTTACCAATTTGGGAGTAAGGAACATATGTATGTGCACACACATCAGAATGCAGGGCAGGGATAACGTGTGAGCTAACTGTCTAGTGCATCTGGAAGCCTGTAACAACTCATTATAAATGTGACTCTGAGCAGAGATCAGTCTGAGCCCACAGCAAACAAAAAAGATAATCGAGTAAAAAGGCAGGAAATAGATACATTGTGTGTAATAGTGCTGAAGCACAAAGTGCACCAAGGTCAGAATGGGAACAGAACAACATGTCTACTCAGACTAAAGCTGGTTCTATTGGCAGTCTTGGTGCATATGCAGATATTTGAGCCTATTGTTTCATACATAGAACTTTGAAAATGTATCTATAACATTGTGAGAATTGACGGTGATGCTGAGAACATGCTTGCACAAAACAATGTTGTATGAAGGCACTCTAATTAAGACAAATTACAAAACTTACGCCATGTTACGTGAATCTTTTAACACTGTGGAAAGTTAAAGGTGTCGGAAGGAACTGCAGATGCTGGTTTAAACCGAAGATAGACACAAAATGCTGGAGTAACTCAGCGGGACAGACAGCATCTCTGGAGAGAAGGACTGAAGTCGAGTTGAGACCCTTCTTCAGACTGAAGAAGGGTCTCAACCCGAAACGTCACCCATTCCTTCTCTCTATAGATACTGCCTGTCCCGCTGAGTTACTCCAGCATTTTGAGTCTATCTTTGAAAGTTAAAGGTGGTTTGGTCTGTGAAGTAATATAGGAATATAATAATAATATAGGAGTTAGTAGTAATATAATAGATATATAGTAGTAATACAATAGTAATATAATAGTAATATAGGAGTTTTAGGATCATTTCAGTCCTGAGCCATCAGGAATTGTAGACAACTACAAATGTAGAACTAGGAACTAGGGACAAAGTGAGGATATTGACTCAATAGACAATAGACAATAGACAATAGGTGCAGGAGGAGGCCATTTGGCCCTTCGAGCCAGCACCGCTATTCAATGTGATCATGGCTGATCATTCTCAATCAGTACCCCGTTCCTGCCTTCTCCCCATACCCCCTGACTCCGCTATCTGAAAGAGCTCTATCTAGCTCTCTCTTGAATGCATTCAGAGAATTGGCCTCCACTGCCTTCTGAGGCAGAGAATTCCGCAGATTCACAACTCTCTGACTGAAAAAGTTTTTCCTAATCTCTGTTCTAAATGGCCTACCCCTTATTCTTAAACTGTGGCCCCTTGTTCTGGACTCCCCCAACATTGGGAACATGTTTCCTGCCTCTAACGTGTCCAACCCCTTAATAATCTTATACGTTTCGATAAGATCTCCTCTCATCCTTCTAAATTCCAGTGTATACAAGCCTAGTCGCTCCAGTCTTTCAACATATGACAGTCCCGCCATTCCAGGAATTAACCTATTAAACCTACGCTGCAAGCCCTCAATAGCAAGAATATCCTTCCTCAAATTTGGAGACCAAAACTGCACACAGTACTCCAGGTGCGGTCTCACTAGGGCCCTGTACAATTGCAGAAGGACCTCTTTGCTCCTATACTCAACTCCACTTGTTATGAAGGCCAACGTTCCATTGGCTTTCTTCACTGCCTACTGTACCTGCATGCTTCCTTTCAGTGACTGATGCACTAGGACACCCAGATCTCGTTGTATGTCCCCTGTTCCTAACTTGACACCATTCAGATAATACTCTGCCTTCCTATTCTTACCACCAAAGTGGATAACCTCACACTTATCCACATTAAACTGCATCTGCCATGCATCCGCCCACTCACACAACCTGTCCAAGTCACCCTGCAACCTCATAGAACCTACTCTGGCTCCGCCACTGGCTTTGGCACTGTCCGAGACTGTGCGTTAGGTGATACGTTGGCAGTTTTATCAGTGAATTAATTCGGTCATTAAGCACACATCGCTTCATATATGATCTTGCATACACAATTGTGATATCTGCGGAGGTGACAACAATAGGGCTCGAAGAATATTGTTGAAAGTGAGGTATGAACGCCACAACAGTTCATAACCACAGAACAGTGGCAAATACTGCAATTCCAAAGCAGAATCTGAGACTGGTACAAATTAGCTGGCTGTTATCTTCATCTTTAAATGTCTAAGGCCAAGCCAGTGAATCAAAGCATTTCTTGTATGTGGTTTCTTCACAAAAGGGAAACATTCAAAATAATAAACCACCCAGTGTGCAGGAAGGAACTGCAGATGCTAGTTTACACCAAAGATAGACACAAAATGCTGGAGTAACTCAGCGGGACAGGCAGCATCTCTGGAGAGAAGGGATGGGTGACGTTTTGGGTCGAGACCCTTCTTCAGACCACACAGTACAGGTTTACACGGTATTAAAGCCCAACTTGAATAATGGTGAATTTTGCTCATGCATCAATGGTGGCAAGAGAATAGCTTCAAACAAATTAATGTATCAACATGCGTATTGACAAGGCAGCAGATTACTCATTCGTTGTTACATATATCCAAATAAATTCAGACAATGCCACTGACTGGTAGAGTGAACTTCAAAACATATCCGAGACAAGTATTGAATATTTATGATGGATGAAATATTTAATGAATCACAATGGTCATCAAAGAGAAATTGCTGCTGATTTTATTAATTGATCATTCTTGACTGATCAATTCAGTGCAGAAATTGGCTCAGAGGATTAAATCTAGACTCAAAGGAGATGTTATTCATGGATGTTTCAAAATCACTCCTGGATTGCACTGGAAAATAAAAGCAGAAATGTTCAAAGATACCTACAAGGAGTTTACAAAGTATATTTCTCAAATCAATATCAAGCCAGCAGCAAAACCAACCCACACCGAGCCTACACCCATCTCATGTGAACTGAAGGGCCAGGTGAAGAGATGTTGGTGCAGCTTGGCTATGTGACTGGGCAACATTAATGGCAGTGGCACTGAAAGTAGACATAAATTTGCAGACACGTTAATGAGCTGACATCTTGCCAAGTTAGTAATCAACTATAACACCCAACAAGGATGTGAAAACATACCAGAGTGGGTATCTTCACAGTTTGAGGGAGGACGGGGAGGGTGCTGGTGGCAAGGCGGGTTTGGTAACTTCTTTGTACTCTTTGTTCACTCCACAAAATGAATTGAGGTTAGACATGTTCTGAGCTGAACTACAATAGAGTGTTCTACTGAAGCATTGAAACATATTTTATGTGTCATGGATAACAGACGAATGAGTTTTGAATAACATTCATCGGTTTCATTCATGTCTTCTTAAATGTTTTATGACACAAAATGCTACAACTTGCTTCACCATACCATCTAGTGACAATGAAAATTATCAAAGGAACATTAAAGAGGAAGATATTACAAGGGTATTCAAGTTTAACAATGCAAAATTATTTAGTCATCTTTTCAAAAACAACAGACAATGCCATATTCCACGACAGATTATGCTCCTGCTGAGTTTCTAATGGCAAGGAGATTGTGAACATAATTGAGCTTTTCATTCAGACCTTGAGGGGAGAATGGAACAAAGATAATTGAGACAGAAATGAAATCGTAACTCAAGTCCTGGAGAGAAGCAATTCAAATAAGGTGACAGTGTTTGTTTGTTAACAAATCTCACACTCAGAAAGGAACGTTGGAGTAAAAGTGAAGTATGCTTTACAAGGAGTTATCATCTGAAGTCATGGAAAAAGATGGCTGGTTTCCTTTCCTGAATTTTGGTTTAGTTTTAGCTTTAGTTTTAGAGATACAGCGTGGAAACAGGCCCTTCGGCCCACCATGTCCGCACCAACCAGCGATCCCTGCACATATCCTACACTAGGGACATTTTTTACATATATACCAAGCCAATTAACCTACAAACCTGTATGAGTGGCGTGTGGGAGGAAATCAAGGTTCTCGGGGAAAACCCACACAGGTCATGGGGAGAACGTACAAAGTCCGTACAGACAGCACCCTTAGCCAGGATCGAACCTGGATCTCTGACGATTCCTGTCCAGAGTCATGTGTGAGGTGACATCCCCAATGAGATCCTACCTGCACATTTGGTTGAAACCGTGCTTTAGAATCTGTTTCGCAGGAAGGCAGGCGGGCAGTCACATCAAGAGCCTGGGAGAGAGCTGAGACATACAGGAAGAGTCTAGATCTAGGTTGTCTAGGTCTAGGTCTAGGTCTAGGTCTAGGGCTAGGGCTAGGTCTAGGTTTAGGTTTAGGTTTAGGTTGTCTAGGTCTAGATCCAGGTCTAGGTCTAGGTCTAGGTCTAGGTTGTCTAGGTCTAGGTCTAGGTCTAGGTCTAGGTCTAGGTCTAGGTCTAGGTCTAGGTTTAGGTCTAGGTCTAGGTCTAGGTCTAGGTCTAGGTCTAGGTTTAGGTTGTCTAGGTCTAGGTCTAGGTCTAGGTCTAGGTCTAGGTTTAGGTTGTCTAGTCTAGGTCTAGGTCTAGGTCCAGGTCTAGGTCTAGGTCTAGGTTTAGGTTGTCTAGGTCCAGGTCTAGGTCCAGGTCCAGGTCCAGGTCCAGGTCTAGGTCTAGGTCTAGGTCAAGGTCCAGGTCCAGGTCTAGGTCTAGGTCTAGGTCTAGGTCTAGGTCTAGGTCTAGGTCTAGGTCTAGGTCTAGGTTTAGGTTGTCTAGGGCTAGGTCTAGGTCTAGGTCTAGGTCTAGGTCTAGGTCTAGGTCTAGGTCCAGGTCTAGGTCTAGGTCTAGGTCTAGGTCTAGGTCTAGGTCTAGGTCTAGGTCCAGGTCCAGGTCTAGGTCTAGGTCCAGGTCTAGGTCTAGGTCTAGGTTGTTTGGGTCTAGGTCTAGGTCTAGGTCTAGGTCCAGGTCTAGGTCCAGGTCTAGGTCTAGGTCAAGGTCTAGGTCTAGGTTGTTTGGGTCTAGGTCTAGGTCCAGGTCTAGGTCTAGGTCTAGGTCTAGGTCTAGGTCTAGGTCTAGGTCTAGGTCTAGGTCTAGGTCTAGGTCTAGGTCTAGGTCTAGGTCCAGGTCTAGGTCTAGGTCTAGGTCTAGGTCTAGGTCTAGGTCTAGGTCTAGGTCTAGGTCTAGGTCTAGATTGTTTGGGTCTAGGTCTAGGTCTAGGTCTAGGTCAGTTGTCACCTGGAATCAGAGTCCACATTTTATCCTTGACTATGGGACTCTTGTACTGGAAATGAACATGTAGAGCACCAAAGGAGACAGCGCTGGAGTAACTCAGCAGGTCATGCGGCACGGTGGCACAGCGGTAGAGTTGCTGCCTTACAGCGAATGCAGCGCCGGAGACTCAGGTTCGATCCCGACTGCGGGTGCTGTCTGTACGGAGTTTGTACGTTCTCCCCGTGACCTGCGTGGGTTTCCTCCGAGATCTTCGGTTTCCTCCCACACTCCAAAGACGTACAGGTTTGTAGGTTAATTGGCTGGGCAAATGCAAAAAATTAAAAAAATTGTCCCTAGTGTGTGTACGATAGTGTTAATGTGTGGGGATCGCTGGGCGGCGCGGACCCGGTGGGTCGAAGGGCCTGTTTCTGCGCTGTATCTCTAAATCTAAATCTAAATCTAAAAACCATCTCTGGACAACATGGACAGGTGATGTTTTGGGTCTAGATCACCTACCCCCTCCCCCCCCCCCCCACCCGCCCCTCCCCCCCCCCCCCCCCCCCCCCACCCCTGCCTCTCCCCCAAACACGTGTAGAAATTCCTGACCATGTTCCAAGCTTAGGGTCTCCACATTGCCGGCCCCAACACCAGGTGTAGAATCACCACCACCATCTTTTAAGCACCAATTCAGATTCAGCAACGATTACCCAGGTAGTCCTGAGATGGCTGCTCATTTACCCAACTCCAATGTCAGCCCTCTGCCTAGGATTCCTCTTTCATTCAGCTTGCCTATTATTTCTCATTTTGCTGGCCCACTGAGTTATGATAGTTTATAATTCTTTCCCAAACCTGTCATATATTTTATCCATTGTGTAGGAAGGCACTGCAGATGCTGGTTTAAACCGAAAATAGACACAAACCGTTGGAGTAAATCAGTGGGACAGGCAGCATCTCTGGAGAGAAGAAATGGGTGACGTTTCAGGTCGAGACCCTGGAAGTCTTGCATCAGTCTGAAGAAAGGTCTCAACCCGAAACGTCACCCATTCCTTCTATCCAGAGATGCTGCCTGCCCCGCTGAGCTACTCCAGCACTTTGTGTCTATCTTGTGTATTTTATCCATGTTTTATCCATGATTGGCAACCACTTTCAACCCTTGAACCTGTTCACTGCCAAGTTTTGTTTTTTACTTGTATACTCTGACCCGATTGTACCCGGGGGTGTCACTGTTTTATCTCTCTCCAATAAGTCACCCCCTGCCCCATTCTAGTTTGCAGTTGGTGCTGAGAATTAAATGTTGTTTGCTCAACATTTCGGGCAGGATTTCCACCAGTTAGATCTGGAGAGACCAATCTGTGCCATTGACTTTGCAGGGGGGCACCTTGGCGAAACCTTGGCGACTCCATTAGTAAATCTGAATGAATTTAAATGAAACAAAAGAATCGTTAAGTGCGGAAGTCTGGGGTGTTTAATACTGCAAAGGATGTAGCTGGGCATAAGTGTTGACACCACAGTTTTTTTTAATTCTCCTTCCTTACACCCATTTGACATTTGGCATTCCTGTGCTTTAATCATGCAGTTGCCAACATTTTACTAGCTCCTGACAAAAATCAATTATTGACTAAATTAGAGAAACAACCTAAGTCAAAGGTGATTATTTCAGCTTCCAACTTATTGAGGTATTTTTTGTTAACCGTGCTCAGAAATATTCTATATTTTCGAAAACAGTAAAATAATCTTAAGCTTCTCATTAATGGTACATGAACCAATAGACAATAGACAATAGGTGCAGGAGGAGGCCATTCGGCCCTTCGAGCCAGCACCGCCATTCAATGTGATCATGGCTGATCATTCTCAATCAGTACCCCGTTCCTGCCTTCTCCCCATACCCCCTGACGCCGCTATCCTTAAGAGCTCTATCTAGCTCTCTCTTGAATGCATTCAGAGAATTGGCCTCCACTGCCTTCTGAGGCAGAGAATTCCACAGATTCACAACTCTCTGACTGAAAAAGGTTTTTCCTCATCTCAGTTCTAAATGGCCTACCCCTTATTTTTAAACTGTGGCCCCTTGTTCTGGACTCCCCCCAACATTGGGAACATGTTTCCTGCCTCTAATATGTCCAACCCCTTAATAATCTTATAATTCTTCTTAATTAACCAAATTGAAAAGAAACAGTAACGGCAGAAATTATTCCAGTCATTGAATGTATTCAGTACAGAACCATCAGCCCTAATTTAATTTTGAGAGAATGCATCCTCTTTACTTTGCTACCAATGGTACAGAACATTTATAATCTATTAGATAAGCTTTACAAAAGACTATCATGGGATCAGATCATCTCCCACTCGTTATTCATCAGTCACGCTGCTGTGTACTGAACAGCGTAAATACCACTTTCATTAACTTATTTCAATAAATTCTGAGAAATGACAGGAGACTCTTTGTCGTGCTTAAAATCGTCCTTGAAACTTTCTAATTCTTTAATCTTCTCCAGTGGCTACAGCCTTCCCCTGTAACTTTCCACTTCTCCAACCATCCTGCTTTGTATCTCCATTCCACCCCAACAATATTCAGCGCACTCCCCCACCCCCTCAAAAATAAATGTCCCTCATCACCCCCCCCCCCCTCAGATAGTTGTTCCATTATATTAAATTCAACTTCAAAATCATTCCCTCTCCCTTCTCTCTGCGACACGCTTCCCAGAGAATCCTGGGCATTCCGCTTCACAGCCAGTCTTTGGGAAAGCCTCCTACTTTTTTCCGTCATACATTTCCCGTTGACTTATCTGAAATGCCTCAGGTGGGTCATTTTCCTGCCTTGAAGGTACCAGCAGTTGTTGTTGGGCACAAGATCAGTAAGACACTACTTACTCTTGTTCCAGCACTGTGTTCATTAGAATGATGGAGGAAGGGAAGGTTCCACGTCACAGCTTAAATGTTTTCAATGCCCAATGGAGAGGTACAGACAGTGGCCCACCTACTGACTTGCGGCAGAGAGGCATGCACTGCGGACGATCTCCGCAGAGGAACAGATGTGGCACTGGCTGTGGCAAAGCGATGGCAGAACTTCGCCTGACACACCAGCAAACGAATGCCCAATCCGTCCTTCTCATTTCTCATCTAAGCAGTGGAAGCCACATAATAATCCTGCTGGTCGGGGGTAGAGCGTAGCATCTTGAATACTGAACCCTGATGTGTAGAAACCAAATTCGGCATGTCTCCAATGGCTCTTACAAACTTCTACAGATGCACCAGAGAAAGCATACTGTCGGGTCGCACCAGAGCTTGGCTTGGGAACAGCCCTGCCCAGGACCGCAAGGAAATTACAGAGAGTTGTGGATGTGGCCTGGTCCATCACACAGACCAGACCCCCCCCCCCCCCACCCTTGACTCCATCTACACTCCACAGTGTCTCGGAAAATCAGTCAACGTAATCAAAGGCTTGAACCACCCTTGTCATTCCTTCTTCTCCCCTGTCCCATTGGGCAGTGGGTATAGATGCTTGAAACATGCACCACCAGAATCAGGAACACCGTCTTCCTTATCAGGCTTTTGAACTGTCCTTCCATAAGCTAAGATACTGTCCGCTTTACTTCTACCTCATTGCGGACATTGGACTTTGTCTATGGAACTGGTGCACGACAATGATGAAAACTATATGCTGCACTCTTTATTTTCAACTTTGCTCTTCCTATTGTACTTGAGTCTGACTTGATAGTATTATCTGATCTGACTGAATGACAAGCACAACAAAGTGTTTCGCTGTATCACAAGTTCACAAGTTATAGGAGTAAAATTAGGCCATTCGGCCCATCGAGTCCACTCCGCCATTCAGTCATGGCTGATCTCTGCCTCCTAATCCCATTTTCCTGCCTTCTCCCCACAACCCTTGACACCCGTTCTAATCAAGAATTTGTCTACCTCTGCCTCAGAAATATCCACTGCCTTGGCCTCCACAGCCCTCTGTGGCAGTGAGTTCCACAGATTCACTACCCTCTGACTTGGCATCTTGGTACTCGTGACAATATAATAAACCTAAACCTGAACCCAAGGATCACCTTCATAAAGGGGTCAAGGAAAGAACGTTCACTTCGCGGCCCTGTTTCCACCAATCCTTCCACCACCCCACACAAGAAACACAAGAAGCACAAGACGCCATTGTATGCAGATGCCGAGAAGTGTGTTCAGCTCTGGCTAAACGACTTCTAATCTTGTGATGTAGACACGATAAGACTTGCATAAAACCAGTATATAATCCAGTAGATTGATAAATCAATAGAATGGCTGAAGATATGTTTTTTTTAATAAATTTTAGATGGAAACATAACATGCGATCCAGAGCTTACATTTTAAAGCATTATAAAGCGTGCTGAACTTATTTGAAACTGTGAAGGTGCAAATTAATCGCCATCTTGCAAACAATACAAAGCTTTGCATGGAGCATTGTGAGAATGATCTCACAGTGGCCCACTGCCATTCTGCTGCCAGTAGACTGGGCCAGCCTTGGAATCAAGATCAGCTGTAAAGGATGAACACAAAGATAGACACAAAGTACTGGAGTAACTCAGCGAGTCAGGCAGCATCAAGGGAGAAAAAGGATGGGTGACGTTTCGGGTCAGACTGAAGAAGGGTCCTGACCCAAAACGTCACCCATCCGTTTTTCTCCAGAGATGCTGCCTGACCCGTTGAGTTACTCCAGCACTTTGTGTCTATCTTTGGTATAAGCCAGCATCTGCAGTTCATTGTTTCTGCAAAAGATGAAATTTGGAAAACACTTACATTTCTTTTTTATTTTCCCCGTGAAAACAATTTTGGCAATCTTTAATTACGGTAAAGTTAGAGAAAACGAAAAAATAATTTTGTGCTTTCAAGTGCAAGATGACTCATTCTTTATAGCTAATGTTATTTGAACTCAGTTATTAGGATGGAAATGACACAGTGATCATATATATATTTTTGGCAGATGGCTGATAAAATCAAAGGTCACGGTGCAGTTTACCCACTTAATTCCTATTTATATTTCCCTCTTTGCATTGTTGCTACGAATGTTCCTGGAAGTCATTCGTATCTACAGAAGAAATACTACCAGTAGGATGGTGCCTTGCAATCTATATACTAAAACTCTCATATGTTTGTTTGTTTGTTCCTGAACAACAGGCAAAACGGTACACGATAGCGCAACAATTTTAGGCCCACCTTATTCACCATCATCCCTTTGGTGCCAATGGAAGAAGTTTCATTGAAATCGGTGTTATATTTTTAAAGTTATTCACATTTTAACGTTTAAATCTATCTCCCAGGGAGGGAGGGAGGGAGGGAGGGAGGGGTGGAGGAACGGGGGGGAGGGAGGGAGGGGGGAGGAGGGAGAATAAGGGGGGTTGAGGGGGATGGAGTGGGGGGGAAGGGGAGGGGAAGGGGGAGGGGAAGGGAAGGTGGTGGAGGGAGAGGGAGGGAAGGATGGAGGAGGGATGGGGGGAGGGGGAGAGGGGAGGGGGGAATGGAGGGGGAGGGGGGAGGGGAGAGAGTGGAGGGGGGAGGGAAAGGGGGGTAGAGGGTGCTGCACTGATGCAGGAGAGGTTTGGGCCCAACGGGTCCATTTGGTCTAGTTACTTCCTAAATCTCTCTTCACCAAAAAGTAATCACAACAACAAGCATGCCATGAGGTGGCAAATTGGGGTTGTGACCCTTGTAGTTGTGACTATAAACACGGTTTATTTCCTTTGCAATCAGAGAGACAACTGGGTACATTTGATGGACACAACACATTCCTTCGCTGCATTGCAAGTATTTCTGATTCAAAAAGCAGCCAGGAATATCCCTCTAAACTATCTGTGGATATTTAAATAAAACTGATATTTTAAGCATTTTGCACGGAGCAAAGTTCTGTAATGTTTTACTCCTCCAGCAGTGCAGTTGCATCTCAGATGGAATTGATCCAAAAATGCAGAATTGTCCAGGAGTCGGGACAGTTGCAACAAATCGAAGGGCTCCAATGGACCAAACTATTTTTGCCATCCAGAATGTAAAGCATCTGTCACGATGAAGCTAGACTATCCAAAGGGCTGCATGACTATTATCAGGAGCTCGAAGCAGCTGTTGTAGGAAGAATTGAGTCAATGTCAGCTGGCCCCTGATGCGTTTATTAGGATACATTTGCAGCAATTGTTTATGATCCTTGAGCATCTGTCAAGTTACATCTAGAATACCAATCCGAGAGCTTAGAGCAAGGGAAGGAGAATGACTCTGGAGGAGCTTGTAAAGGGAAAGGTGATGAATCAATTGGCAGTTGCTAGGGAAGTCGTTGAAGGAGCATTTGGTTGCTTGGGGTGTATAGTGTGAGATTATAATGGAGATGTCATCCCTTACATGGAGAGTTAACATCAACTTGCATTTATAGAACAGTTTAAAACACAGAGGCACATCCCAAGGCACTTCAGAGGAGCATTATCTAAATAAATTCAATACCAAGCTGCATTATGACTGAAGGCTAACATTTTCATCAAGGCAGTAAGTTTTGAGAGCTATCTTGAAGGAACGGAAAAGTGAGCCATATTAAAGCACAAAGTCGAAGCAGCTGACAAGTGCTCATTCACGATTACAAACTGCAGATACGCAAACACCAATCGCCGCAGAAAAGGTGTAGAGGGTATCAAGGCAAAGGAGGGCACCACGATGAGTTGGGACGAGATCAAATTGGGCGCTGCGGAAAAAATGTCAATTTAACAACCGAGGTGTTACAGTTAATACAGGGATTAACTGTAATCATTGACAATCCTATTGAGGATTTCACTACCCGGCGGTGGACCACCAAGAATGAACTTTTTCAGTCAGAGAGTTGTGAATCTGTGGAATTCTCTGCCTCAGAGGGCAGTGGAGGCCAATTCTCTGGATACATTCAAGAGAGAGCTAGATAGAGCTCTTAAGGATAGCGGAGTCAGGGGGTATGGGGAGAAAGCAGGAACGGGGTACTGATTGAGAATGATCAGCCATGATCACATTGAATGGCGGTGCTGGCTCGAAGGGCCGAATGGCCTCCTCCTGCACCTATTGTCTATTGTCTATTGTCTATTGACGCAAAAACTGCAGATGCTGGATTCTTGAAACACAAAGTTCTGGAGGAATTCAGCGGATCAGGCAGTATCTAGAGAGGCATTGGACAAGCGACATTTTGGGTTTGGATCCTTCTTCAGACTGAAGAAGGGTCCCAACCCGAAAAGTTGCCAGTGCGTTCCCTCCCCAGACGCTGCTTGGCGTATTGAGTTCCTCCAGCGCTTTGTGTTTTGCAGGCAGTCAATACAGACGAGCAAGCACCATAGTGGTGGGCGAAACAGTCTCAATACAAGGCCATGGAATGTGGTTGAGTTCAAGTTCATGAAAAGATGCGCAGAAGAGCTTTAGAACAGAGAAATCCAGAGGCAACAAAGGAATGGATAAACTGAGGTGGGAATGGAGTTTTGCAAAGGGAGAGGATGTGAGGATGTAGGTGTAGGATGTATGATTATAATGGCTGCTCTTCCGAGACAGTGTGAAGTGCACATGAAGTCAATGGTGGGGAGTTTGGTCTGTGACTGGGCTGCTTCCTGAACACTCTGCAATTTCCTGTGGTCTTGGGATCGAGCTGTTCCCAAACCAAACTGTGATGCAACCCGGTAGTATGTTTTCTGTGGTGTTTCTGCAGAGGTTGGTAAGAGTCATCGGAGACATTGAAAAACAGGTTCTGCCAGGTGGATGATAAAGTTAGTGGCGAAGAACTGGTTGGGTCATTCCCCAGACCTTTCTTATGGTGCACAGAGTAAACGGCCATGGTGAAGATGTGATGGCTTGTGCCAGGGAATTGGATGTTGGCAAAATGGTGGAAGGCATGGGAGATGGAGGATGCAGGTGGGGAGGGACTGGACAAGTGGAGTCAGGATAGAGTCAAGGTATGAAGAGATATGTTTGGAAAGGCCCAGCCAGGATCAGAGTTCATTGGATGGCATAAGTGAAGTTGATCAGGCTGTTTAAATGTGTGTCAGGGCGGGAACCTGAGAGGAAGGGGTCCAAGCAGAGGGTCTCAGGAAAGATGAGCATAAATGTCAGACACACCCATGGTGTGCACACAAGATAGAGAGACAGAGAGGAGGTGGCATACACAGAAAGTAGAAGAATTGATGGACTGAAGTGACACAGAATTCCTTGTTGCTGAAGGTTGAAGAGTCAGGAAGAGGGTTTATGGTTTGCGGTGGAGAATAATGAGAGTTATCTTAGCATTCCACGATGGTCCTCATAGAGTAGATGAGGACCTTTTGATGTAGAGGAACCTTGTGCTTTATGTGGTCAGGTGATGAATGGCAAAAACAGTTGTCTTCCTAAAACATTAATCACAGTAATGGACTTTTCAGGGAGCGGAGAAAGCCAACTGTGGTACTAGGCCCGAAGAAGGCCCCCGACCCAAAACACTACCCATCAATTCCCTCCATGAATCCTGCCTGACATGTTGCGTTCCTCCAGCACTTGCAGTCTTGCTCAGGAAGCCATCCAGGTATCGGCCAGTATTCCTCTCTCAAGCAACATGTGAACAAATTGCTTTACTGCTATTGCAAATGGAAGTATAAATGAGGCTGCCATTTTTACTGGCAGATCAACACGTCCCACAGATTATTTAAAAATGCAACGGTTTGAACCTTGGGACATGCAGTGCAACATGACTGGACATTCCTCTTTGTTTGCTTCTTTGGAGGAAGATTATTAATCAGAACAAAGGCTGCTTTTGGAACGTGATGATGGCTGGATGTAAGGAGAAACATTGATAAACGAGGCAGAAGTTAATTTTGTTAAAGTTGACAGATGGAAATACGACCACCAATGAAATTCAGTCCCAAGCAAAAAAAACAATCTTTCTTGGGAAACTCAGTGGGTCAAACAGCAGATGTGGAGGGAAAGAATGGTTCAATCCCAAATTTGGACAGTAAATTTAAAAAGATGCATATTGCTTTTTTACAAAAAAAACATTTATCGTGACAAGAGCACGAGAAGCTGAAAAGATTTGGATATAAAAACACATATTATAGCTCACATACTTGTAGTCATAAAAGACGAGCGGCAATCTTGATATTGAACTCAGTTAAATTAGAAATGTTTCAAGAAATAAAAGACAAAGAAGGGAGGTATATCATAGTAAAGGGCAAAGTTGATAATAATATCCTGACACTGGTGAATATCTTTTCACAAAATGCTGGAGTAACTCAGCAGGTCTGGCAGCATCTCGGGAGAGAAGGAATGGGTGACGTTTATGAATATCTGAATGGGTGAATATCTATCCTTCCCCCGATAGTGATAAACATTTTTTCAAATCCCTATTTGATATTATTGCAATGGAAGCAGAAGGAATTTGTATATGTGGGGGGGATCTGAATGTTGTACTGAATTATGGTCTTGATACGACAAGCAAAAAGAAGAATAAGAACCAGTTAACAAAACTACTAAATACTACCTGTGAAGAAATTGGTTTTCTTGATGTCTGGAGGAATTTTCACCCTCTAGAAAGAGACTATACGCATTACTTAAGTCTTTCCAGGTGAGACAGAGGTTCACCTGCACCTCCTCCAACCTCATCTATTGCATCCGCTGCTCTAGATGTCAACTTATTTATATCGGCGAAACCAAACGCAGGCTCGGCGATCGCTTCGCTGAACACCTGCACTCGGTCCGCATTAACGCAACTGATCTCCCGGTGGCCCAGCACTTTAACTCCCCCTCCCATTCCCAGTCTGACCTCTCTGTCATGGGCCTCCTCCAGTGCCATAGTGAGGCCCGCCGGAAATTGGAGGAGCAGCACCTCATATTTCGCCTGGGTAGTTTGCAGCCCGGTGGTATGAACATCGACTTCTCCAACTTCAGATAGCTCCTCTGTCCCTCCCTTCCCCTTTCCCAGATCTCCCTCTATCTTCCTGTCTCCACCTATATCCTTCCTTTGTCCCACCCCCGACATCAGTCTGAAGAAGGGTCTCGACCCGAAACGTCACCCATTCCTTCTCTCCCGAGATGCTGCCTGACCTGCTGAGTTACTCCAGCATTTTGTGAATAAATTACTTAATACCGCACTCAGTTTACTCCAGAATAGACTATTTTTTAATGCAGAAAGAAGACTGCTACATGGTAACGTATTACAGAATTGGAGTGGCAGATATATCGGACCATAATGCCATATACTTAACAATTCAAATGGACAGTAGAAGGAAAAAAAACACAGAGTGGTGATTAAATGTTGGAATACTGAATGATAAAACAACTGTTAATGACATAACATTGGAAATCAAAAGATATCTAGAGGAGAATGACAATGGGGAGGTGGACCCACCCATACTATGGGACTCATTGAAGGCTGTAATAGGAGGGAGGTTAATAGCTAGGGCATCACATATTAAAAAGGCCAGAATGAAAACATATAATAAGTTGATATTAGACCTGAAAGATTTAGAACAGAAGTACAAAAATAATAAGGCCCAGAGAACTTATAAACAAATAGAAGATTTGAGGGGACAAATGGATGGAATATTGGGCCAAGAGGTAGAGAGAAAAGCAAGATTTGTAAAACAGGCACGTTATGAGCTGGGCCCTAAATCCACTAAATTACTTGCCCGTAGGCTACGCAAACAACAAGCTGACAACACCATACACAAAATTAAGGACCTCTGTACACAGAAATTGAAGAGTGATCCAAAAGAATTAGAACATATCTTCCAGGAATATTATAAAGAATTATATACACAAACCTCTACAGTAGATGGGGAATCAATGAGGACTTTTTTTAAGTACAATAGATCTGCCCTGTATTGGAGAGACACAAAATAAAACACTCACAGCAGAAATATCACTGGAGGAGATAGAGAAGACAATTGGTAGGATGAAAACAAACAAGGCCCCAGGCAGCGACGGTTTCCCTATAGAATGGTATAAAATATTTCGGAATAGACAATAGACAATAGGTGCAGGAGGAGGCCATTCGGCCCTTCGAGCCAGCACCGCCATTCAGTGTGATCATGGCTGATCATTCTCAATCAGTACCCCGTTCCTGCCTTCTCCCCATACCCCCTGACTCCGCTGTCCTTAAGAGCTCTATCTAGCTCTCTCTTGAATGCATTCAGAGAATTGGCCCCCACTGCCTTCTGAGGCAGAGAATTCCACAGATTCACAACTCTCTGACTGAAAAAGTTTTTCCTCATCTCCGTTCTAAATGGCCTACCCCTTATTCTTAAACTGTGGCCCCTTGTTCTGGACTCCCCCAACATTGGAAACATGTTTCCTGCCTCTAACATGTCCAACCCCTTAATAGTCTTATACGTTTCGATAAGATCCCCTCTCATATTTCTAAATTCCAGTGTATACAAGCCTAGTCTCTCCAGTCTTTCAACACATGAAATTCCCGCCATTCCGGGAATTAACCTAGTAAACCTATGCTGCACACCCTCAATAGCAAGAATATCCTTCCTCAAATTTGGAGACCAAAACTGCACACAGTACTCCAGGTGCAGTCTCACTAGGGCCCTGCACAACTGCAGAAGGACCTACCAATTCATCCTACCAATTGTTCCTATACTCCTCTTGTTATGAAGGCCAACATTCCATTGGCTTTCTTCACTGCCTGCTGTACCTGCATGCGTCCTTTCAGTGACTGATGCACTAGGACACCCAGACACCATTCAGATAATACTCTGCCTTCCTATTCTTACCACCAAAGTGGATAACCTCACATTTATCCACATTAAACTGCATCTGCCATGCATTCGCCCACTCATACAACCTGTCCAAGTCACCCTGCAACCTCATTAGCATCTTCCTCACAGTTCACACTGCCACCCAGCTTTGTAACATCTGCAAATTTGCTAATGAGCTGCACCCACTTCTTCTGAGAACCTTTAACTAGATCATCAAAGAAGACACCCGTCATGGAAAGAGGCAATTATAACATTAATCCCCAAAGAGAACAAAGACAAGGAAAATTGTACCAACTACAGACCGATATCAATTCTAAATGTGGACTATAAAATACATTCTTCAATTATCTCCAAACGATTTGAAAAGTTCATGACAGATTTAATTGATGAAGACCAGACTGGTTTTATAATAGGCAGACAAACACAGGACAGTATTAGAAGAACCCTACATATAATACACAAGATTCAAAAGGAAAGTACGCGCGCTGTCCTGATAAGCCAAGATGCGGAAAAGGCTTTCGATAGGGTTAATTGGGAATTCTTATATCAAACACTAGAAAGATTTGGCTTTACCGAAGATTCAATTCAAGTTATTAAAGCAATTTACCAGCAACCTACTGCAAGAGTAAAGGTGAATGGGTCCTTAACTGAGAAATGTGTGTTAGGAAGAGGAAGGAGACAGGGATGTTGTCTTAGCCCAACCCTGTTTGCTATATATATTAAACCATTGGCTCAAGCGATCCGTCAAGATATGGAACTGAGGGGAGTAACTATAAGACACAGCGAACATAAAATTGGCCTTTTTGCAGATGACGTAATGATGTATCTCACGGATGTAAACACCTCCTTTTAAGGATGATGGGGATCATAGAGAAATTTAATTTCTATGCAGGATATAAATGGAATATTTCAAAAACTCAAATCCTCCTATTTAATTGTGCTCCTCCAGAAGAAATCAAGCAAAAGTATAATATTAAATGGGATTCAAAATCAATCAAATATCTAGGGGTATATAAAAACATAGCACAAAAAGTAAGGAAATTTATGTTTGGTAGATTATTTCTTTGTTGTAACAATGCTTCTTGGCAATAAATCTTATACCGTTGGAAAGCCTGTTTATTTCCCTTTTAAATGGTGCCACATTTGTAAGGAACATGCATTTGTGGGATGAGCAGCAGAGCTGAGTATATGGGTTGCGCCTATGAAATATTTGCCAAATCTTCTCTGCCAATGCCAAACAGCTTATTCTGCCATTGACTCTTGTTCGGTGTTGTTTGGTGGATTGGATGATTGAAGTCTGAAGAAACAAGACATATTGGCAATTTAACAATTTATTCATTTAATAAACAGGAGCCACAGTAGCGTGTGGAAGAACCATACACAGCCATAACAGCCTGGCACCTCCTCCTCATGCTGGTCACCAACCTGGTCACACACTGTTGTGGGATGGCATCCCATTCTTGTCAGCACCTGAGGGTACCAGAAGCTCAAAACAAGAGTCAATAGCAACAGCAGAATAAGCTGTTTGGCATTGGCAGAGATTTGGCAAATTTTTCATGGGCGCAACCCATATACTCAGGTCTGCTGCTCATCCCACAAATGCATGTTCCTTACAAATGTGGCACCATTTAAAAGGGAAATAAACAGGCTTTCCAACGGTATAAGATTTATTGCCAAGAAGCATTGTTACAACAAAGAAATAATCTACCAAACACAAATTTCCTTACTTTTTGTGCTATGTTTATAACGAAAAATATATCAATGTTGTATGGGGCCAATTATAATCACATCAACCAAAACATAAGAAAGGATATAGAAAGATGGTCCACCTACCCAATGGATTTTAGTAGTAAGACAAATGTGGTGACATTTTTTTTTTTTGCCAAGGCTGTTGTATTTGTTTCAATCACTGTCAATAGAGGTACCACTAAAACAATTCACAGAATGGGATAAATTAATATCTAGATTTATTTGGGGAGGAAAGAAGGCCAGAGTTTGATATACTACACTCCAGTTGCCGAAGGACAAAGGTGGAATGGCACTTCCAAATTTTAGGATATACTTCTATGCAGCCCAACTTCGACCACTAATTAATTGGTGTGAGGATAGCTACATAGCTAGGTGGAAAGAGATTGAGACATATATCCCTGACTTCCACATCCAAACACTCTTGGGAGAAAAAGCGCTTCCCTGACATATCAGGAGTATAATCGATCCAATAACGATATTTATTTTAGAAACCTGGTTCACTCTTACCAGACAACTTAAATTGAATAAAAGGGCAAAAAGTGTTAAGATGGATAGCTTTGGATAGTGAATTTAAACCAGGGATGTATGACTCAACATTTAAAGAGTGGATGAAAAAATGAATGGCTGCATTCTGTACTGTTACTGAAAATGGAGACCGAAGAAGTTTTCAAGATTTGAAGGACAGATTTGCACTTCGGAACCAAGACTTGTTTCGATACCTCCAACTGAGAGAATATTACAACAAAAAAGTAAAAAGGGAGGCACCAGAAGAAAAGAATTCAGTGGTAGAAGTGATAGTCAGTGCGTATCATCAAAAAACACCAAGGATTAATTCTAAACTTTATCATAGTTTAATGGAATGTCAAGCTAAAACGACATTTTATATAAAATTTAAGTTGGAAAAGGAATTGAACATCACAATCTCAGAAGAAGAATGGCATCATATGTGTGTAACACTACAGATATCCACTAATTCACAAAAATGGAGAGAATTTAATTGGAAAATTTTGATTTGTTTCTTTATTACGCCTAACATAAAAAGCAAGCAAATTCCAAGGCAACAAACATGCTGGAGGCAATGTGGCCAGACAGACGCAAACCATGCACATATCTTCTGGAGTTGCCCCAAAAATAGAACCATTTTGGGACAGAGTGAATTCAGTATTAAAGGAGGTATTAGTCTCCAAGAAGTGTTCCATTTTTTACCTGGGTAATATAACTACAGTGGTGCTGAAGGAAGATCATTACTTGGTTAAAATCCTACTTCCAGCTGGCAGAAAGGCCATTACAAGAAACTGGCTTGTAGCGAACACACCCAGACTTAGACAATGGTTAGACACAGAACAGGAAATATTTATGATGGAGAAAATGGCATATTCTCTAAGAGTGAAAGAAGATGAGTTTAACAGAAAATGGAGAAAATGGATTAGGTATAGAAATAAAGACACAAACACTGTATAATTATATTGACAATAATGTAAGTTATTGGAAAATGTTTTAATAAGAAAATAGTTCTGTATACTGCATCATTAATTGTAAACTGAACCCTTGTAAGCTGCACGGTTGTAAGTTTTGTTGTTATATGTGTGTTTTTTATTTGTGTATTAAAGCAATAAAGATTAAAATGTTTAAAAATATTTTTTTTTATTAAAAAACTGCAGATGCTGAAAATCTGAAATTGAAATAACAGAGCATGAAAAACTCAGTAGGTAACAGAGAAAATGTGTGAAAAGATAAAAAAGAGATTAGATTACAGGTCAAAATCCCTTCATCAGAAGCATTCTAGTATTTGAGGAAGGGTATTCAAAGTGTGTAGGAAGGAACTGTAGATGCTGGTTTATACCGAAGATAGACACAAAATGCTGGAGTAACTCAGCGGGACAGGCAGCATCTCTGGAGAGAAGGAATGGGTGTCGTTTCGGGTGGAGACCCTTCTTCGAAATGTTAACTCTGTTTCTCTTTCTACAGATGTTGCAACACCCGCTTGAGCATTTTTAGTGCCTTCTGCTTTTTCTACTAGTTTCAGTTTAGTTTATATAATATAAGAAAATAACTGCAGATGCTGGTACAAATCGAAGGTATTTATTCACAAAATGCTGGAGTAACTCAGCAGGTCAGGCAGCATCTCAGGAGAGAAGGAATGGGTGACGTTTCGGGTCGAGACCCTTCTTCAGACTGATGTCAGGGGGGCGGGACAAAGGAAGGATATAGGTGGAGACAGGAAGATAGAGGGAGATCTGGGAAGGGGGAGGGGAAGAGAGGGGCAGAGGAACTATCTAAAGTTGGAGAAGTCGACGTTCATACTACTGGGCTGCAAGCTGCCCAGGCGAAATACGAGGTGCTGTTCCTCCAATTTCCGGTGGGCCTCACTATGGCACTGGAGGAGGCCCATGACAGAAAGGTCAGACTAGGAATGGGAGGGGGAGTTGAAGTGCTCGGATACCAGGAGATCAGTTTAGTTTATTGTCACCTGTACCAAGGTACAGTGAAAAGCTTTTCTTGCGTGCTATCCAGTCAGTGGAAAGTCAATACGCGATTACAATCGAGCCATTTACAGTGAATGGATGCATGGCAAAGGAATAACGTTTAGTGTAAGGTAAAGCCAGCAAAGTCCGAACAAAAATTGCCCAAGATTGTTAGCTGGACTGCGCGTGATCTGAGGGCACAGCCAGGGATTCAAGAGTCAAAATTCAAGAGTGTTTTATTGTCATATGTCCCAGGTAGAACAAATAAATTCTTACTTGCAGCAGCTCAACAGAATATGTAAACATACGTAGCACACGGACTCCATCTGGGCCATTTGCTTTCTATGAGTTCACTCATAGATTGATTATAACATTTGCAATTTGGAGAAACTCCAACCATTGTCATAAATGGAAGGTAGACACAAAATGCTGGAGTAACTCAACGGGACGGGCAGCATCTCTGGAGAGAAGGAATGGGTGGCGTTTCAGGTCGAGACCCTTCTTCAGACCCGAAATGTCACCCATTCCTTCTCTCCAGGGATGCTGCCTGGCCCGCTGAGTTACTCCAGCATTTTGTGTCTATCTTCCATTTAAACCAGCATCTGCAGTTCTTTCCTACACACATTGTCATAAATGGAATTATTTGGTGTGGTGTTGGATCTTAAGCTGTGACCCTAATATCAAACCTGTGCTGGAGCAAGCTGGTGACATGGAACTCATCTCTAAATTAAAATGGTGGTCCTGTATATAGACAATAGACAATAGACAATAGGTGCAGGAGGAGGCCATTCGGCCCCTCGAGCCAGCACCGCCATTCAATGTGATCAAGGCTGATCATTCTCAATCAGTACCCCGTTCCTGCCTTCTCCCCATACCCCCTGACTCCGCTATCCTTAAGAGCTCTAGCTAGCTCTCTCTTGAATGCATTCAGATAATTGGCCTCCACTGCCTTCTGAGGCAGAGAATTCCACAGTTTCGCAACTCTCTGACTGAAAAAGTTTTTCCTCATCTCAGTTCTAAATGGTCTACCCCTTATTCTTAAACTGTGGCCCCTTGTTCTGGACTCCCCCAACATTGGGAACATGTTTCCTGCCTCTAACGTGTCCAACCCCTTAATAATCTTATATGTTTCGATAAGATCCCCTCTCATCCTAAATTCCAGTGTATACAAGCCTAGTCGCTCCAGTCTTTCAACATATGACAGTCCCGCCATTCCGGGAATTAACCTAGTGAACCTACGCTGCACGCCCTCAATAGCAAGAATATCCTTCCTCAAATTTGGAGACCAAAACTGGTAATATAAACTATAATATAAACGAGATCCAGCTGTTGCAATACAAGTGATTTCATTTTTATCTTATTTTGAAATACTGTGAAGAAATCTGTTGAAAGCAACAACTATTAGCTAAAATGCAGTCAATTGGTCCTCGCAGGGGATAATCTCCATCTGGCATTTATGTCTTAGTCGTGCTTTGAACAAAATGACTCTTGTTTTCTGTAATATTTTACGAATCCCTGTAGGGTGGAATTTGTAAACTCTTTTATATCACTGCTCTGAGTATAAGAGGTCATTCCTTCAAGAGATATTCTGGTATAAGAACACATTTTCTCAAAATGAATGCATGGCTGAAGATAGACACAAAAAAGCTGGAGTAACTCAGCGGGTCAGGCAGCATCTCTGGAGAAATGGAATGGGTGACGTTTCGGGTCTGATGAAGGGTCTCGACCCAAAACATCAGGCATTCCTTCTCTTCAGAGATGCTGCCTGTTACTCCAGCTTTTTGTGTCTATGCTGTCTGACCCGCTGAGTTACTCAGCGGCTTTTTGTGTCTATCTTCGGTTTAAACCAGTATTTGCAGTTCCTTCCTACATATGTTTCCGCGCTGTATATATATGATATGATATGATATGATATGAATCCATGGCCCCCTTGCTGATTTCATCCAAGGTCCCACTGGTTGCAATTTCTGAATTAGAGCTAATTTTGCCGAAGCCAGGACAGGTCGGACTCTATTAGTGGAGAAAGAATGTTTTATTTTTTTTATCTTCTTGCAAAGGGCGATGAATCTCGAGAAATCTCTACCCTGGAGCATCGGGGAGGCTAGACCATTGGGAGTATTGAAAGAGGAACCAGGTACATTCCTTGAAAGATCAGAGGTTTGAGAGTGATGGAGAAATGGTGCAGAAGAGGAGATAAGGCCTGGGGCAGATCAGCTTTGATCACATTGATTCATGCAGGGAGGCTTGAAGGCCCAGGTGGCCCACTCCTGCTCCTACTGCCTTATATATTTATTTATGATCTCGCCAAATCAATTGTGCAGATTTTTATAAGGGATAGAACATGATACTATTTTATACAGCCAAAATCTATTGAAATGTGAAACTTATTTTCCTTACTTTTCATCCAATTGACGCATTCACTGTTTTTATCTGAGCGCATATAATGGGCAATGTTAATACTCATGTTAGTAGAATGAACAATGCTAATATGTTGGTTAGGCTAGTCGTCCCGCTAGTTTTACTGCACGTATCCCCTCGTTATCACCTTCCCCAGTCTGTTCTGAGCTTGATGCCAAGACCATCAGTTATCTACCTGCACATAACCCATATCCCTCCATTCCCTGCATTTCCATATGCCTATCCAAAGGTATTTTAAATGCCATCAATGTAACAGCTTCTTGTCTGCCATAAACCAGGTCATAGAATCATAGGCAGTTGCAGCGCAGAAGGAGGTCATGAAGCCCATCATGGCTGTGCTAAACAAAATGGATTTTAGGTTCACCCCACCTCCCAAATCTAAGATCATAGTTCAGGACACCTCACTTATTCAAGTTCCCATCCAGGTACTTTTATTAAATGTGGCGAAAGTTTCGCCTCCACCACTCTTTTAAACACTGAGTTTCATGGCCCATCACAGGTTGAGTGAGAAATAATTTCTCCATTCCTCTCCAATCCTTTCATCAGTTGATTTAAATCTGTGTCCTCAGTGTATCTTGATCTCTCAGTAAGGGAATAGGTCCTTTCTGTTTACTGTGCCATGGCAGCTCATCATTTTATCCATTTGAATTAAGTCTTCGCTCTGGCAGTGACAGAGGTGTTTAGAGATATAATGTGGAAACAAGCACTTTGGCCCATCGAGTCCACTCCAACCAGCAACCAGCCCTCAGAATGGTCTGCATTTATCCGGTGGCAACTTGACACTGGCACCTTAGAGGCAATATAGGATTCTGGAATCTGGTTATGGGCCAGGCAACATTTGTGTTTTATCCGTTAGCAAACCAATTCCCTCTCACTCGAGCTGTCCTCTCCTTTCTATCCCCAACCCACACAGCTGATTCAACCACATTACCAGATAATTAACAATAGCTGCACTACCTGAAGGATGCATTATCCCCTCCTGTATTCAGAGATGAATTGAGAACCTTTGATGCTCTCAGGAATTTCCTCCTTCACCTTTCTGGACCTCCTGGTCTGTCAGGTGGTCACACATTCCTTTTTCAAAAGATAACGCTTAAACGTTTGTACAGCCACCTCCTAGAAAGTGATACCCAAATAACAAGAGGCCAAAAGATGGTTCTGTTCAAAGCCACTGAAGGTCCAGAATCTTAATCTTAAACTCTTCCAGTTTACTTTCAGCCCATGGAGTATCATAGAGTCATACAGCACCCAGCACAGAAACAGTCCCCCTATTTCCACTCTGAACAAGCATTCATCATTACTAATCCTACATTAATCATTCCCCATTATTGCTCCCTCCTGTAGAAGGGTCCCAGCCCTCACCAGCCATGTTGCCCAGAGATGCTGCCTGGCCTGTTGAGTTACTCCAGTGCCTTGTTTCTTCTTCCTTTGGAGGAACTCTGTGGGTCAGGCATCATCTGTGGAAGGAAATGGACAGACAACGTTTTGGCTCAAGACCCTTCAACAGTCCATATGGAACATAGAGGATAGAACATAGAGGATAGAGGATAGGAAATATCTCGGTGTCTTTATACAAAACAACCTGAAGTGAGATAAGCAGTCACATTATGCGGCAATCAAAGCCACGAAGATGCTCAACTTCATCCAGAGAAACTTCCATCGTTGTTCCAAAACTGTTAAAAAAATATTGTACCAAACAATAGTCCAACTGCACTTGGAGTATGCCTCCGCTGCTTGGAACCCCGGTACCAAGAAAAATAAGGACGTTCTTCAAAATGTTCAACGAAGAGCAGCCCAGTTTGTGTACGGCGACTTCAGACGACAATCCAGTGTAACCAAAATGCTCACCGACTTAAACTGGGATTCCCTTCGAAACCAGACACCAGATACTCAGATTGACTACCCTTCACAAGATCATCAACAAGGACATCGACCTCGACGCTGACTTATACGTCAAAGAGAAAACAACAAGATCCAGAAGAAGCCACAACAGGCAACTAGTATTTCAACCACACACATCTACTCCCTACATCCAGTCATTTTCCCCTGAAGCAATTTCCCTCTGGAATGTCCTCCCACAATCCTCTGTTGACATGCCCACCCACGCAACCTTCAAGACCTCCATCCAGGCCCACAGATGGCAAAGCCCCCGCCTGACCAGACCCATTCTCGTCAACTTCCAGTGTGGTCCCTGGTGGACTCTTCGGAGGTGATGACTACAAGATACAAGATACAAGAACAGTACACACAAGAAATGCTATCACATTTTCACATCCGTCACACTGGGTGCAATTTACAGAAGCCAATTAACCTACAAACCCGCACGTCATTGTAATGTGGGAGAAAACCGCAGAACCCGGAGAAAACCCAGTCGGTCACAGGGAGAACATTACAAACTCTGTATAGACAGCACCCATAGTTAGGCCCCAGGACACTGACACTGTTAAGGGCCTGTCCCACTTAGGTGATTTTAAGGCGACTGCCAGCGGCTAGGCTGTCGCTGAATGTTCGCCGGGTGTCGTGGGCATGATCGTGAGGAGTCTTCCAAAGATAGTAGTGGATCTCGGCGCGTCGCCAAGAAATCAAATGGTTTGAAATCTCTCGGCGACAGCTGGCTTGTCACCAGGTATCGTTGCTTATTGCGGGCGCTGTCGCATGCTGTCCCCAGGTTTGATAGGCTCTCTTAAGATGCATTTAAAAGCACATAATATTAAAATAAGTAAAGTCATTTCAAAATACCATAAAATACTTGTGTTTAACCAATTTATTTACCGTCAGGACATTTGACAGGTAGATTGGAGGCGACAGTTTGACGGTCAGGTAAGCGTGGGAATTTTCACAATGTTTTTGGCCTCAGCCATTACATTTAAAGTGGGCTCCCAACCCAGATATTCAACCCAGAAACCAGATATGCATCTCCCGTACATTTTCAAAGAATGCCCACACACTTTTCACAAAAATCCACTGAACCACTTAAAAAAAAATTTTTTTAATACAACTATTAGTAAACTGGAAGTAAATCCAGTCTATGCCTTGTTACAGTGAAGCTTGGTTTTTAAGTAACCCATACAAGATGTTATAGTTCAAAACTCTCAAGTACTTACCGACTTGTCAGTGATTTCAGCGAAAACCAGGACGCCGGAGAAGCATTGACAGCGTGGGACTTTTTGCGATGTTTCAGAAGACGCTGTAATCTCGACCTGACTCGGCATTGTCGTGGTCATTGTCGTCGGGTAAAAGAAAAGTTTGCCGATCTGCTACGACTTTGACAGTCGCCGGCAGTCGCCAAAAAGATCGCCTAAGTGGGACAGGCCCTTAAGGCAGCAACTCTACCGCTGCATCACTATGCTGCCAGTATTCTGAAGTTCCTGCATATGCCTCATCCATCACCTCCTTATCCTCAGAATCAGACTGGAATCAAGGGCAGCACAGTGGCATGGCTGGTAGAGCTGCTGTCTCACCGCGCCAGAGACCCTGGTTCAATCCTGACCTTGGGTGCTGTCGTGTAGAGTTTGCATCTTCTTCCCAGCGGCGCATGGGATTCCTCGAGGCACTCGGGTTTCATTCCACATCCCAAAGACATGTGAGTTTGTATGTTCATTGGCCTCCACAAATTGCCCCTAGTGTGTAGGAAGTTGATTAGAAATTGGCATAACATAGAACTATTGTGAATGGCTAATCAAAGGTTGGTATGGACTCGGTGGGCTGATGTGGCCTGTTTCCTTGCTGCATCTTTCAATCGATCAGTCAAGTCGTCCTCGATCCCAAGGCATTACTAAAGGAGAAGAACTGCTCTCTGCTTTGTACTCCATAAATCAGAGCCAGTAGCAATATCATTTGTCATTGGGGGGATTGCAACATTTAAAACCGAACAAATGAGGAAAAAGAGTAATATCACTTGCAAACTCTTACATGCCTTGATTTAAGATTGGGCTGGTACATTTTCAATCATTCAATGGATTGGTAATCTTTGTGGAATTGGGATTGCTTGCAAAATATCACAAAAAGTAAAAGAAATTAGTCTTCCAGCCTTCTCTGTTAATTGTGAAAGTAGAGAGCATTGTGGATTTGGATCGAGGATGACCTGACTGATCGATTGAAAGATGCATCATGGATAAGCAAAGTCCAACAAGATCATCCAGGGGAATATTTGGCTCATCCCCGTTGTAAGGGAAAGAAGCAATCATTGTACCCTCTACTTCTACAAGAAAAATTGTCATGAAGAGACCAAACAAACAAACGATCGTGCTTTGACCAAGAAAAATACTACCGTGTTCATCACCATCTCAATTCAGGAACTGCCATGTCTGAATTATTTTGACAAAAAACATTAGACAATAGACCACAGACAATAGGTGCAGGAGTAGGCCATTTGGCCCTTCGAGCCAGCACCGCCATTCAATGTGATCATGGCTGATCATTCACAGACATTAGTACCTTTGTATCACTGCCAGAAAGAAAAGATGGGAAAAGTTACAATTTACTTTTACTCTGCACAGTCTCGTAAAGCAGTGGATAGGACCTCAAGCATAAATCTATAGCTCCAGATCCTTGACTATTTTGAGCACTGGCCAAAAGTGGGACATGACACATTTCAGGCAGTCACAGGCAGTAAGCAGGCAAAAGATTAAAATGAAAGGCTGCGTAACCACCAGAATCTTTATGAAACTTAATAGAGACATGTTAAAGAAAATGGATGTGCCTGGATAGATTAATTGTACAAAGTACTCCTTCATTCTATCTGAGAGTCTGGGCAGCTTGCAGCCCAGTGGTATGAACATTGACTTCTCCAACTTTAGATAGTTCCTCTGTCCCTCTCTTCCCCTCCCCCTTCCCAGATCTCCCACTGTCTTCCTGTCTCCACCTATATCCTTCCTTTGTCCCACCCCCCTGACATCAGTCTGAAGAAGGGTCTCGACCCGAAACGCCACCCATTCCTTCTCTCCTGAAATGCTGCCTGACCTGCTGAGTTACTCCAGCATTTTGTGTATAAATACAAACCTTAAGATCTGAACAGCCAAAATACAAAGGCAGGTGCAGTGGAAAGAAGTTCACTGATAGACAAAAAAAAACTAGCAATACTGTGACACGCATTCAAAAGTTATACCTGTCGAAGGGAATACACACCATTTCCATGACCCTTTAATAAATAACGTTCATGAATAATCATGCCCAAATACCACATAAAAGTTGCGCAATACATCTTCATCAACATTATCTTCGCTATTACTTCATCTGCTACAGATACCAATCCACAGATGTTGCCTGATCTGCTGAGTTTCTTCAGCAGTTTGTGTTATCCTCAAGATTCCTGCATCGGCAGTTCCTTATATCTCCAAAGGATAAATATCATATGCGTTTATATCGAGTCCATATTCATCAGTTGCACAAACTCTCGAATGGGTTTTCTAAATCCTTTGGAGAAAATGGCGGCACAGTGGCGCAACGGTAAAGTTGCTTCCTTACAGAGCTAGAGACCTTGGTTTGATCCTGACTGCGTGTGCTGTCTGTATAGAGTTTGTACGTACTCCCCGTGACCTGTGTGGGTTTTCTCCGGGTGCTCCGGTTTCCTCCCACACGCCAAAGACATATAGGTTTGTAGGCTAAATTGGCTTGGTATAATTGGACATTATCCCAAGTGTGTGTAGGATAGTGTTAGTGTGCTGGGATCGCTGGTCAGCCCAGACTTGGTGGGCCAAAGGGCCTGTTTCCCCACTGTATCTCTAAACTAAAAACAATGAGGGCTAGCTACAGGTAGGGAGCTTGACAAGGCTGCTTGAGATGTTTGGCTCTCGGGCACTCTGAGAGAAATGACATTTAAAATCAAAGTAAGCCACCCCTTAATGAGAATGAGTGAATCAGGATGCAAGTGGGTAGAGAAGACATGCACAGATCAAACTGCCATTTGGCTAAAGGAAGCTTCTAATGTCATCTGCTCATCTCTTCCTGTTTTTATTTTCGAGTCTGGTACTGTTTATAGGTTATGGATGGCATTTGCAAAGCTGGAGTTTATTGTCCATTTGTAATGGTCTTTGAGC